>NC_051073.1:64052935-64240435 GCF_004664715.2 Peromyscus leucopus
CTATGAAAACTATTTAGTTTTCATTTCTATGTTTGATTGTGAGTACAACAGGACCTTCGTATCAAGGATGAAAGCCTCATGTTCTTTAGTACTCCAGAAGAATACTTGGAGAATTTAGTGTACCACTAAACTAGAATTTATTGATTAAACATTTACCATTCAAAAATGAGACTTTTCTAACTACTGTTTGGTTTAGTAAATATATTTATTTATATTTTATTATATTAGTATTTATAAATGCTATTCCTGAAATAAAAAGAACTTGAGAACTGTAACTCTTCATGGTATTAGATTTCTGGATAGAAGATGGTTTTATTTAAGAAAACAAAATTTAAAAACATTCAAGAAAAAATGAAGGTGCCTGTGTCTCCTGAAGCCTGTGGCTGTGTGTCCAAAGCTATCAAGGGCACTGTGGAGGAATGCCTTGCCTTTCTTTGATATGCAGAAATGGCTGGGGCATTATAAGCCCTAGATTGCTGCCCAACAATCCAAAGTGCTGAACAACCTTTCAAGATCCCCTCTTGGTGCCATGCTTTAGAAAAAGAACAGAACTGGTACTATCTGGGCTCAAATATAGTGCAATGTAAATACAGAAGATTTTAGGGGCTGGAGAGATGGCTCAATAGTTAAGAGCACTGGCTGCTCTTCCAGAGGACCCAGGTTCTATTCTCAGCACCCACAGGGCAGCTCACAACTGTCTGTAACTCCTGTTCCAGGGGATCCAATACCCTCACACAGACATACATGCAGGCAAAACACCAATGCACATAAAATAAAAAATAAATTACTAAAAAATATATAAGATTTTGATGAATATTTCTTTGGAACAATATAATCAAAGGTCTGGTGACATGAGCAGGAGAGGCTAATCAAAGTGGGGGAAGTACTCCAACCTCACCACTTGGGCAAGGAGAGACCCAGCCCTGAGCAGAACACCTGGAGGCTGCTGCTTATGATCTGTTTTCCACTGGGAAGAATGTTTAGTGAAAGCTTCTTCAAAGTGTGTAAAAACAAAGAACTACTTTATCTTAAAAAAACAAAAACAAAAACAATAAGGCCAATTTGTTGTGCCTTCCTACTATATTTCATGGTAGAAAAAATAATCCCCTAATTCTATTTATGAACTAGGGGATGAGTGGACACCTCAGGTGAATCTGTCTTCCTTCTTTCTTTCCACCCAAGTCAGTATGCTTCTCAGCAGGTGAGGGCACATGGGAAGCATTTGTACGAGACTGCAGAGATAGGACAATTTTTAGGAGCTGCAACTTTGATATTTAAGATGTGAGGTTTCTGTCGAATCAAGAAGGCAGAGAAGCAATTCTAACTGAAACACACTATATTCTAATCTAGGAAAGAGGAATGCCAAAGGCTGCACTCCTAAAATAAGATTTCCATCAAACATACGATTATACAACAGATGGATCTTGCTAAGCAGATAGATCTAGCTAACAACAGTTATAACCCGTCCCGCCCCCAATCAGTAATTATCTTGGCAATACTTTAATGTTGCTCTGGGGCTTAAGGTGTAGTTCAGTGAAGAATGCTTGTGTAGCATGCACAAACCTGGGGGTGGCGTGGGGCTGCAAATAAAATAAAGTAGCACTGTTTGTGCTATATATGAGAAACAGACATGATACGGTGTATTTTTTCCATTAAAAAAAGTATAAATCCAACTTGTCAACAAACTTCATCCTAAATGAATTAATTAACTATAATAAGCATTAATACCAGATTTGCTGGCTATCTTGAAGTAAGTCTAGATAACTGAAATAAAAGGGAATGAAGCATCTGACAAGTTCTTTCTTCTTTTGTGGTACTGGGGATTGAACTCAGGCCTCATGCATGCTAGGTAATCAAACCTGGATCCCCTGGAAGAGCAATCAGTACTCTTAACTGCTGAACCATCTCTTCACAGTCCCCTCAAAGATAATCTGGTGACAGAATATTTTGTAGTTATATCACCGGCTACTATTTTGTTTGTTCGTTTGAGACAGAGTCTCACTATGTAACCTTGACTGAGATCTGCCTGCCTCTGCCTCTGAGTGTTGGGATTAAAAGTGTGTGCTACCTCAGCAGGACCCCCACTGGTTACATTTAAATGTGATAGACTTAAAGAGTTATGAATCACATCATTGAAAACAAAGCATACATAAAATCACTATTTAAGGAAAGATATTTATTAATTAGCTTTCTCAACTTATTAGTTCAATAATCTTAGGGTTCCAAAATTTTAAACTGTGTATATTTGAAGTATAGTAATGCACATCTGCATCCTGGCACTTGGGAGGCTCAGATAGGAGAACTGAGAATTCAAGGTCAGCCCATGATACATAGCAAGACCATGGCTCAAAAAACAAGGTTGGGAGATGGCCCAGTGTGTAAAATGTTTAGTGCACAGCTCAGAGTCTCAGAATCAACACAGAACAGGAAATGGTAGTGCCCCTCCTACGTTTATGGCTTGTGGAGACAGGAGGATTTCTGAAAGCTGAGATGAGCAGCCAGCCTGGTGTCTGCAGTGGTGACAAGAGATCCTGCTGCAGACAAAGTGGAAGACGAGGCCTGACTACCACACGTGTGCCACGGCACATGTAGGCCCTCCCTCACACATAAAGCCTATAATTTGATTTGTTATATATATTTTTGATATTCATAGGTAAAAACAATTGCTATAAATAATGGTATTACATACCTATCAAATCAGTTATTTATTTATTTATTTTTTTGGTTTTTCAAGACAGGGTTTCTCTGGTAATGGCCATGGCTGTTCTGGAACTTGTTCTGTAGCCCAGGCTGGCCTTGAACTCACAAAGGTCCATCTGCCTCTGCCTCCCAAGTGCTGGTATTAAAGGTGTGCCCCACCATGGTCCAGTTCACATAGTTATTTTTAAAACATTCTTTGGGTGGTGAAATATTTAACAGTCTTCTTACCTACAGGCTCATCATACCACACAGTAGCATTCTGGAGTTTATTTTACAACTGAAATGACGTTATCTCTTGACCAACATCCTCCCACTCCTCTTCCACCCACTCCGGACTATTTGGAAGGTCACATAAAGTGACACAGGCTCTGACTGTCTGTATCAGACTGACCTCACTAGCACAGTGTGCTCCCGGGACAGCCGGAGAGCAGAGTGAAGAAATACCAGCACAAACAGTGGCCTCGGAAGGTCTGAGAAAAGCATTTACCTGCGTTTACTAGGAATCACTCCGACTTCATCCCTCTCACCGTCTGCCGCCACCTGCCTGGCTTGCCACCACTCATCATCCGACGCGTTGATAACGTGGAGAATGTCTCCAAATTTGAAGTTCAATCCTTGACTGGGAAGGCCGCTATCTTTAGTCTTGTCGTAATCAAAAAGGGCTCTAGATTCAGAATCAAAGAGTTCATAATGATTTGTTATAGTGGTACTAATCAATTTAAAAAATATATGGGATTCCAGAAGTATATATAATTTGTACAAACAAATTATTAGTAGAGTATTTGTATAGACAAAATGTTTAGACTTATTTCACATTATATGTAAGACAGTAAGAGCAAACAGGAATCACAGAAATCATACTGTAATGGAAACAGTCTTAAGTGTACTATTTATTGCTTTCAGTGTTTTAGGACAGACTGGATGCCTATTTATCTGATACAGGGAATTGCTGTATAGCCCAAGTGGGCCCAAAACTCAATATTGTTCTTGCCTCAGCCTCCTGGTGCTGGGAAGTCTAGCTTCTTTATCTCCCTGTGACTTCTAGGAAACTAAAACTGTCACACGTGACTCATGAGCACTGTTTCTATTGGTTGGTGGGGACATAGATGCTTTAGCGTAGGGTGGTTTCAGTGCTGGGCCCAGCACTTCCTGAGGCTTGGCTGTACTTCGTTTTACTTTGACAGTTTGTTTCGTTTCACTTTGCTCTTTCTTTCCTATTAAATGGGACTAATAATGACATATTGTAGAACTGTTCAGAGGATTACATCAGATTTTGTAAAGTGTGTAAGAGAAATTTAACAAATCTCTGGGTACAGTGACCTACACCTGTAGTCTCAGCTAGCCATGAAGTTGAGGCAGGAGGATTGCTTGAGTCAAGGAGTTCAGGGTGAGCCTCGACAATATATTGACACTCATCTCACAACAAAGAATAAAAATAAAAAATCCAGCACCCAAAATTTCTTTCACTATAATCCAATAACAAACTATACTGGATTTTTAAGTGAAAAGAAATATAGCTATTCTAACAAAATACAATGTAAACATTATTTATTGTCCTCTCTGATTAGGTATCTAGAAAAACAAACTTGCGTCCATAGGTTAACATAGATGTAGACATAGATGAGACTACACCAATAGTCTTGATTCCACCAGCTAACTACTTCCCCCGCCTGTTTGCAAAGGTACAATTAAAATACTTTATTAATTTTATCCGACATGCACAATGTTAAGTTTTTCAAAATTTGTTAAAAAGAAACTAGTATTTGCTACCATTTAACTAATTAACACACACTATTTAAACAAATTGATTCTTAAGTCCAAATAATCTCTCCCAAAAGAAGAGGGAAAGGCTGGACTGCAGTGTGCTTGTCCAGCATGCACAAGGCCAGGAGTCTGATTCTCAGCACCAGGGACGAAGGCAGGCTGTGATGCCCAGCACTTTCAGCACACAGCCAAGAGAACCACAGACAACTGTGGCAAGCAGACTGAAACACAAAACATCAATTCTTTTGTCGAAGTTGAAAACTGAAAATTAAGGCAAAGTTTTTCCATGCCAACCAACACTACATTTTTTTTTTTTTTTTTTTTTGGTATTTTTGGTTTATAGTTAGTTGTTCTTTAAAAAGTGGTCAGTTTTAGACATAGTGGGATGCAGTGCCTACTGTGTTCTCCACCCTTTCCTTTTACAATATATGTGCTAATGATCTAACTAGTTTTAGAGTTTTATTAGTCTTTTATAGCATTACTTTTTATTATTATTTTATGTTTAAGAGAATATGCACAGGTAAATGAGACCCAACCAAGCTTATGTAGTCATTACTAAAACATCAACCTAAATTTTTCTTTTTTTAGTACACATTTATTTTGCTTTTCTTTACACCATTATTAATTCAAAGGGTCACATAATTTAAATTATTAAAATTATAATATCCTAACTCTTGAAAGATACAATTCAGAAAATCACTCATGAAAATGTTTTTATTGATTTGCACTGAATTTTTCTATAGTAAATTCAAGTCAGTCACAGTAAAAACCTAAAAGAATCTGTATACATAAAGTGATTAAGTGATGTCACAATTATAAGACAGACTCACCTGACATAGAGGGACCGCTTCTGGCTAGTTCGAAGAGAACCCGACCCTGAACTAATGCTACTGCTCATCAGCTGCTCCCGTAAGTCATGTATTTTAGCTTCAAAACGGCTGTACTCTGATGGGAAAGAAGAAATAAACTAAATATTCCCAAAAACAAGTTTTTTAAAGGTAAAATGTAAACTATATAAGGTGTCTTAAAACTGACCTAATAGCGGGCAGTGGGGGCACACACCTTTAATTTAATCTCAGCTTTCAGGAGGCAGACCCAGGTGAATCTCAGTGAGTTTGAGGCCAGCCTGGGCTACAGAGTGAGTTCCAGGACAGCCAGGGCTATTACACAGAGAAACCTGTCTTAAAAAAACAAACAACCCACCCCCAAACCTTGACCTAATGACCTAAAAACTCTAAATTAGTTAGATCATTAACTTCTAGCCATTAAGTATGGCTGCAAATTTAAAATAGCAATAAGCTTCTAACTGTACCAGAAATTAGAAGTGACTAGTGGAGGATGTCTCTGTTCAAGTTACATTTGATCCACTGAAAGAAAACTCCATGAGCTGGGCGGTGGTGGCGTACACTTTTAATCCCAGCACTTGGGAGGCAGAGCCAGGTGGATCCCTGTGATTTTGAGGCCAGCCTGGTCTACACAGCAAGATCCAGGACAGGCACCAAAACAACACAGAGAAACCTTGTCTCAAAAAACCAAAACGAAAGAAAAGAAAAAAGAAAAAAAAGAAAACTCCATGAATCAAATAACACTAGCAGTTTTCATTATCTTTTAATTTAGTTGTAAAATTTAAAAAGGACTTATTCCAGTTCTCAATTTAAAACAGAAGTCTACAATAATTAATATCAAATGCTTTGACTCCTGCTATTTTCCTTGTGAGAGAAAAACTCTCAAATACAGAATTTATGCAAAGTTAATAACAATGGAAAATATACCCAGGTCAGATAATAGAACTAAACTAAACTAGTTTATAGTTTTTAAATTGTCAAAATGCCAAAATAAGAAAGGTAATCAGAAGTAACATTCATAAAATTAAAAAAACATTTAATTTTTTTTTGAAGGTGTCTATTTTAAACCATACTATAATGTTAAAAACCATTAAGTTCCCTGGTACAGTGAACCTGGTCACAAGCTCTGCCTCAGTCAGAACATTATCATAGTCTTTTTAAGACTCTGTGAAGTATCTTCTAATTTTGTTTTTTCTGAGTGTCCACAGACCGAGGCTGGGCAACTCTGGCAGTAAAATCACAGCAGAGGAGCTTTGATGCCCCCGGGTAATCTACCTACATTTTCATGTCTTGTTGTTAAGTTTGATGATTTTATGTCTCTGGCCACTTGATGAGGGAGGCTGCCTGATGGGTTCCTTCCCCCATTTCAAGTGAGTTGTTGAAACTGTGCACATCTTTTAACTCTTTATATTAAAAACAAACAAAACAACTATTCAGTGTGTTGGGGGAAGGTATGCATATTCCACGGACCCCGTGTGGACACAAGTTGTCAAAAGGTCACTTGTGGAAATTGGTTCTCTCTTTCTGTTGTGTGGATTTGGGACTGAACTCAGGTCATCAGGCTTGGTCACAGTGCCTTTACCTGCTCAGCCATCTTACTAGCCTATCAAGATTTTAATTAATCAATTAACTAACAGTAGTAAGGACTCATGATTTCCTAATTCATTTAGTAGGTTATAGTTAGTATCATATCACTTATTTGTAGCAGAAATTGTTAATTTGGCCAGTGTGTCTTGTTCCACCTTGGATTTGTTTTTCTTTTCTTTTTTTTTTGGAGTATGTTTCCATATTGCTTGAGTCTTTTACTTTCTGGGAGCCAGCCTCAGTTTTTAATGAAGTATTCCTCATTAGAAGGCAAGACCTAGGGACTACGCATGCTCATTGCTACTAGGGTGTGTCTGGGTCCGGACCCTCAGTGGTATTGGGGGTAATAAATATGGATAATTATATATGCATATAAAGATGTTTAGATCTATATTTGTATTTACATCTACCTAACCTGAAAATTGAGTTCATACCCAATTTTCTAATTCTAATCCAACATTATAGAGTTTATATTTAGCTTTTCCCTTCCTATATTTAACCATGGTAAATACTGGCTTACCATGGGCATTCACTTTAGTATGTTTCTGTATGTAACAAGTGTCTGCCCATCAGCATTCACTACTTCCTGACGGTGCTGACGACTCACACAGGACGGTACCTGGCAGGAAGCCCTTCTTCTCACGGGTTATGCCCAGTGGACCATAACAGCACTTCTTCCCGCCCTAGGCCCGAAATGTGCCCTGTTCTGTGTAATGGTGTCAGGAGCAGACTTATCAAGATGTGGAAGAGGAAGCCTCCTCGCTTCAATGTACAAACATCTCCCCAGTTTCACTACTTCCTTAAGGAAATACTAGTCTTGGTGAAGTCTAACTTCTCCTATTTTAGTGAGTTTTTCAGTCTCTGCAGTCACTGTGGTCGGTTGTTCTCTGCATACCCCAACTCTGTTCTGAGTACTCCTGAGACAGCAGCTGTCAGTAAGTTCAAAGGCGTGTCCTCTGGCACACACCTGTCAAGACAGTATTCTCATTCTTCTTTTCGGTTCTCAAGCAGGTTTCTATGTGATTCGGTCTTGATCTGTTCAATTTTATCTAAAATTAGTTTCCAGAATCCTTTTTTATTTTATTTTTTTAAAGACAGGGTCTCCTGTAGCCCAGACTGGCCTTAAACTCAAAAGAGATAAATGCAGAGATTAAATGCTTGGCTTTTCCTAAAATTTTGGGGAGGCTCTGTAATAACTTCATCCTTCTAGACCAGAGCTTCCTCTTTTGCTGTTTCTGCCAAGTGTTCAAAGATCTAATCTAGTATGTGGGGATTCTCCTACTGCTTTTTGTATTTACCCCATGAATTTACTTTTCCATTTGGATTTTATCCCCGGTGTTTTTTTTTTTTCCAAGTGTGGGGTTTTGAATTCAAAGTGAGTTAGAGCAGGTTGTCATGGGCCAACTACTGCAGCCCTTCCCAGGTGACTGCAAACTCACTGTACTCAATACAAAGACTGCACAAAACCTCTCCCTGCTACTAGTACACCGTCCTACTTCACTTGCTACTACTCACTCAATAGGAGCTTTCCCTATTGCTTTGCCCGGTACAGTCAGTGGTATCAGAGGGGTTCAGTAGTGTTCATAGCTTGCTTAGATCAGTTTTTATTTTGTGACTCATGGAAAGTTCCACCTAGTTCCGTTGTAGATCTGTTAATAAATTTTAATTTTTGCTCTCCTAATTATTTTGAAGGAAGGGGCACAGAAGTTCTGGGACATTCAGCATTAAACGTGCCATTTCATTTTTGCATTTCCTAGGAGTTCCACTGGTTCTATACTTTTGATTTTAAAAATTCCTGTATTGATTACTATTACGAGTGCATGTGGGTGTGCACACGCCATGGCATGTGTGAAGGTCAGAGGACAACTTTCAGGACTGGGCTCTCTCCTTCAGCTGGGTTCTGGATTAAATTTGGACAGTCAGGTTTCCACAGTGCTTGACCTCATGGAGCCATCTCACCTGTCTGAGTTTTCCTTGTGTTACTTGTTTTGTTTTGAAAGACAATCTCAGTATGTAGCCTAGGCTGACCTCAAACTTGCCATCTTCCTCCTCAACTTTCCAAGCAGTATGCCTACAGCAGGCATGATCACTCCAGCTACTCCTATGCTTTATTATCTTTGTTGTTTGAAAAACATTTTAGCATTGTTTATTCTTATAGTTTCATTTATTTACTGTTTTTATTTTTCTTTCTTTCTTTCTCTTTCTTTCCCTTCCTTCCTTCCTTCCTTCCTTCTTTCTTTCTTTCTTCATTTTTTTTGAGACAGTTTCTCTGTGTAGCCTTGGCTGCCCTGGAACTCTATCTGTAGACCAGGCTGTCCTCAAACTCAGAGATCCACCTGCCAAGTGCTGGGATTAAAGGCGTGTGCCACCACTGCCCGGCTTCTGTTTTTCTTTTTTGAGACAAGGTAGATGAAAAGGCCTCAAACTCACTATGTAGAGGACAGTCTTGAATTCCTGATTCTTCTCTTTACCTCCACAGTGCCTAGGACTACAGAGGCACACAACTATGCCCAGCTACATTTTCCTTTTAGTAAAAGTGTATCCATCTTTAACAATTAGTTGGTAAAATCCCCTAAGAACAGACGACTGCTCTTGAAGGGAAGTGACTTCTGTGCTGTGCTAGCTCTAAGTCACGCTCTTCTCTTCATATTGGGTCTACAACTTTACTACTCTAACAACTCTACAATATTTAACAATATGCACATTACACTTTATGTAGCTGACATTACTAGTTTTCACCTTGACAATCTGATTATGAGAAACCTTGGGCAATTTTAAGCATTCAGCATTTTAGAAAGTTGAAAACTTTCTACCAAAAGAGCAGATTACATTTTACAATGAGGTTGGAGAGTTCTTTCCTGAGAAGCAACCAATTACTACAGAGCAGCAACCGTCTCAGACATTAAACATTTAAGATTGGGGAACTCGGATGATTACTAACAATTTCTTAAATATAAAAACAACAAATCACAAGTTTATGGTCCTTACTACTAAGAATTCTTTGTAACATTTGTCTTTATGACCCAAACACTCTTCAACACACTTCCCAATGTTACTTTAAAACGGTACGCTTCATTTACCTCATCAAAACTGCTGTCCTCTGCTTTCCTTTCCATCGGTCCCCACCTGTCCTCCCATCGCCACCTTCCATCCACCCTGTGACTGCTTTCTCCTGCTTCATGGGGAGGGTCTGGTCTCCCTTCTTGGTCATGTGACCCTTCTAGAGACCACACATGCTCTCTGACAGAACTGCTACCGGGAGAGAACAGACTGTGCGCCACACAGGAGATGTTCTCCAACATTTCAAGACTAAGGACTAGAGCATATTTTATCTCATGTGGCATATTAGAGTTATTTGAAAACATCTAACTAGCATGTGCATGCTTATTTGAGGAGAGATAATGTTTAAAGCCCCCTCCCCATTTTAGGATCCACAAATCTGGTATTCAGAAAAATTTTGGAAATTATAAACATATACAAGAGCAATCTATAAGGAAACCACTGAAATAGGAATCACATACTAAATACTAGTATTTAAGAAAATTCTTTTATTCAAAACTTTCCCCCCCTGTTTTTGTTCTTATTCGAGACAGGAACTCTCTGTGTAGCCCTGGTTGTCTTGGAACTTGCTCTGTAGCCTGCCTCTACCTCTGGAGTGATGGGATTATTAAAGGTGTGTGCCACCAGTGCCCGGCTTCAAAATTTTCCTCTTAAATTAAGACTAGAATGGTACTGATCGTCACCAGACCCCTCACACCGCCCCCAAAAAGAAAAGAGGATCAATCTGAAAGATCATTTAAAGAGAAGCTCAGAAATCACAAAAAAACCAAAATAAAACAAGTACAAATACCATAAAAGAGAACAAAGAGGAAAATTTCTGGGCACATTCAGTAACTCTGGAGAAACACTATGAGCAGCAAGTACACCTATTCGATATGGGGCATGTGCTAGACTTAGTTTTGTAAAAATCGGTGGTCATAAAAAAAAAAAAAAAAAAACAAGACTATATGTGTTCTGTTCCACTATAACAATCCTTCCTGTTAGCAGAAAAGTTCTTCTTCTTTTTTTTTCCGAGACAGGGTTTCTCTGTGTAGCTTTGGAGCCTGTCCTGGATCTCACTCTGTAGCCCAGGCTGGCCTCGAACTCACAGAGATCTGCTTGGCTCTACCTCCCTAGTGCTGGGATTAAAAGCGTGCGCCGCCACTGTCTGGCTAGTAGAAAGTTCTTATGAATGTATTGAATTGAAATTTCAAACATTTACTTTCTAAAGGATTTTTAAATAATTAAATTAAAATATAAATATCACTCCCCCTTTCCTTTTCTCCCTCCAACCCCTCTCACATTCCTTCACTTTCTCTAACTGATGTCCTCCTTTCATTATTATTGTCTCTCTCTCTCTCACACACACACACACACACTACATAAACATGCAAGTACAACCTGCTAACGATGGATATGTTGCGCGCACACACTTGTTTTCCTTTGACAGCACCGCCATAGCCTATTTTTAGCTTTCTCTGGCTCTGTCTTACTTTGTTTGCTTCTGTCCTATGCTCCCCAATGAATTGCTGCAGCGTCTCTGGGTTTTGTTAGCTTACCTTATTCTCTCTCCCGGCTCTTAGACTTCTACTTTGTAGTTTTTTTCAGAGTGGATGCATAAACTGTTATGGAAGCTGAGGTTACCTTTCATGTCACACGTCACCTGTCACTGTTGCAGAGCTCTGCTGCTACTTTCTGCTGTTTATAACACCTTCATACGAATGCTCAGATTAGCTACTTTTAAACTACATATTACTCTGAGTTGAATCTTGTTGGACCAGGAAAATAAGAGTAAATATAATAGCTGGTAATTGTATTTCTTTTAGATGCTTAAATTATAGAGTTTTCATTTAATGCTTAAATTATAAATTATTTAATCTAGCTCCTTCAGCGACTTCACTTTTCCTTCCTCATCATATCGTTTATGAACATCAACAAGTATGCTACTATGTATTCTTCTGGGTGTCCAAACTGATCAACTCCACTGAGGTTTTACTAGTGAACTGGTAATGTTGATGCCTACTAGAGTTTTATACATGTTTACTAGGATATTACCTCACATTTTCCATTATTATTTTCTTCCCTTAGGAATCTAGTCAAACTATGTCATGATGCTTTATTGTCTACAAACACAATATAATACAAACTTCATTCTTCTATTTTAAACAACAAATGCTACTAGAAAATATTATATTAATAAGTATAATCTAATTCAATAAAAAACTCTTGAGTAACTTCATTTTCTTTAGCAGCATTACTATTTTTACTTATGGTTTTTATTAATCTTTCAAATCAATGACTTAGTAAAAGTGATATTAAGATGTATTAAATAGGAAGTCAGATTAAAAGAAACTTGAAAATTAATCCAAATAATGGTACAATCTCAAAAGAGTTAGCAGATGAAGTGTCCCTTACCCTAATGAAAAAACACTTCTGACTTGGAAAATGAATTGGTTTAGAATGAACAAATGCTGGATTAGTAAATTAAAACAAAATATAAAAGAGTTAAGATTAGAAATGAGACATTACTATGGGCTGGGGATGTAGTTCAGTTGGCAGGTGCTTGACTAGCATGAATAAAGCCTGTGGCGTGATTGCCAGCACAGTATGAAGACAGGCATGGTGGCATTCAACCATAACTCTGGTATCTGGGAGGTAGTGGCAGAAGGATCATTTCAAGGTTATCCTCAGAATCACATTGAGTTCAAGGACAAACAAGGCTATATGAAAGCCAGTCTCCAAAAACAATAAAGGCAAAAAAGCTAAACATTATCAAGAAGAAGAATGTAAAATTAAGAACATGCAACAGTAACAGGCAACAAGAATTGCATTACCTTCAGGTCGATATTGTGCAACGATAGTGACAGCTTGGCCTGCATTTTTTAATGCGGCTGCTGCTTGCTCATGACTTGCAGCTCTGAGGTCAACACTGTTCACCTATAAATAAAATCAAATACTAATGTAAGAAAACAAAGTCTTTGATTAGAAATCAATGGCCTGTTTATTATGTGAGTAGGCACAGGTTAGTTGCAGTACTTCATTGTTTAAATACATTATACAGTAAAACAACACATGATTATTTTAAACAATTTCATTCACTAAGAATACTTTATCAGCAAGAGGAGAAAGTCAAGCATATCCTTGAAGGATTTCAGAAGGCTGGCTACCCAACTAATAATAATACTTGATCAGAATGGTTTCTAACTGGTTCTACCCTGTAGAACCACCACGCCTTCCCTGGATCAAGTCCTCTTGGCTACAATGCATGACTGTGTTTCTAGATACACTCTACTACTCTGTTGAGGGTCTAAACGTCTACACTCACAAACAATGTAGCTTTCTTGTTCTGTCTGCCTCACAGACTGAGTTGGGAAAATATTACAATTATTCTGATTTTCAGGAGTTTCTTAATCTTTTGAAAGATTGTCAGTGAAACTGTCTAGTCTTGGACTTTTGATTTCTCTTTCTTGCTCCACATATATAATCCATATACCATAAAATATATATTTATATTAGTATTAGGATCAAATCCATGACTTTACGAATGCTAAGTACATGCTCTATCACAAATTACAATCCAAACCTTTGAATAGTGATTTAGTGTTTGTCCTTTCTTGCCAGCTCAGAGCCAGCATTCATTTTTCTTATTTTCGGTTTATATCTTTTACAAATTTATGAACAGTAATGTATGTAACAAATACCTATTATTTTAAGTATATAAGCATATATAAGTATATAAGCACACACACACACACATATATATTTAGTAACCACTTTTGTTTTAAACTCTATATTCTTATTATTTGTGCTTGTGAATTTTATCTAATGAGGTACTTAAATGTTTTTCCTAGAGTTTTTAGGTCGTGTTCAGTTTTGAAGATCTTTTTGCACATTTTCCTCTTGCTCCTAAGTATTTTTCTCCTTTGCTTTCATTGCATTTCCCTACAGAAAACTAGTAAACATTTACATATCAATGTTACTGATGTATATTGTCAAACAATGCTGTCTTTAAACATAACCAGGAGGAGCCTTGAACTCTCTGGAGTTGTCTTGGCTGTGCTGCTGGCCTAACATATTTTGGCAACATTGTGTGTCAGTGACCCACATAAGCTGGTCTCACACTGGCAACTTAAAATTATCTATTATGGTCTGAGTTTTTCACACCAAACCCTATGCCACCTGAAAATGTACTTTGACAGAGGTGTGAAGTGAAGGTCCTAAGCTAATTTTATTTTCCTAACTAGCTAATTTGTTTAATGACACCACCAATTTATCCTTATCACACTATAACTTATTTTTAAAAGACTAAACTACAGTATAACTTCACAAATATAAAACAAAACAAAAAACTCTATGACTAATTAAGATGGAAATATCTGGCAACTATATACACCCATGAAACTCCTTAAAGAATATACATACCATCTCTATTATCCAGGCCCGAGAGTTCTACTGGGCACTTTAAAAAAAAATCTTTTTATTGATTCTTTGTGACTTTCATATCATGCACCCCAATTCCACCCGTCTCCCCGTCCTTCCATATCCTCCCTCTGCCCTTTGAGGTTTGCCCCTTGAAGAAAACAAAAAAGTCAATGTAATAAAAGACAAAATTAAACAGTGTCCAAAAGTGACAAGAAGACACTTATGGTTGCTCTCATCCTTGACCGAGTGGTGAAGGAAGGAGGAACAGATGGAAATAAGAAGAAGCCACTAAAGAAAACTACTCAACATCTGGTTTCTTGTAGACTGGGGAAAACAAAATTTCCAGGAAGCCACAAGACAAATCTAGATGCCCAACCTGTTAACCTCATTACAATGGATCTTGACGGAGTGTTTGGGGACTGAAACATGAGCATTAAGACAGACTTACTCATTTCTTAATTGTAGAGGGTACTTCCAAATACAAGATAGGAGCTGTGCTAGTTTGAATGTAACTGGCCCCCATAATCTCATAGTGGGCGGCCTATTAGGACATGTGGCTTTGTTGGAGTGAGTATGGCCTTGTGTATGTCACTGTGGGGGTAGGCTTTGAGGTTTCCTATGCTCAGGATATCGCCCAGTGTCTCAGCTGACTTCTGGTTGCCTGCAAGCCATGATGTAGCCAGCACCACGTCTGCCTGCATCCCAGCACGCTCCCCACCATGATGATAATGGACTAACCTCTGAAACTGTAAGTGAGCCACCTCCATTAAATGTTTTCCTTTCCTTTTAAGAGCTGCCATGGTCAGGTGTCTCTTCACAACAATAAAAACCCAAACTAAGACAGTAGCCTACTAAATGTAGATCATGATAATATTCAATGTGGTCAAAGTACTAAAAACTGACACTGAAAATCTGTTAAAAATTAACAAAAGGAACTCTTTACTTTTAGTTGCTTGGGAACAGAAGTGAACCAAGAGAGGTCAAACAAAGTCCTCCAAGTCAGTGCAGACAGAAGAGAGTACAGAATGGGAAACAGATATTCCCAAGGTAAAGAACAAACACAGGACGGACATTCAGAGAACAAAAAGGACTACAGCACCTTGAAAAGTTGGGAGCTGAGTTATAAAGTAGTTTTGCAAGTTGGCAGCTCAGCTGTCCAGTCCTCAAAAAATGCTTGCTTGATCCTACTCTTAAAAACCAATCAACCACTAACCACCAACCAAAAACCAACAAAACAAAACAAAAAACAACCAACCAAAAACTCCCACTAAATTAAACTGAAGCTCTAACAAAATATAGTTCAATTACAGATCATGTGCGTACAACTTGATTCTGGAAGCCTTAAACACGAATCATTCCCCTAGGATCAATCCCCAACATACAAATCATTCTGTTACAGAATAATAACATATAGTGTTTACTTCATGCTCTAAACAAAATCTGGTTATTCAATGAGAACAAGAGAGGAGGGGGGGAGGTGGGGTAGACCCCTCAGACTCCCCCCGCCCCCAGTTTCCATGCCCACTCCTCCCTGAGAAGAGAGAGGAGGAAGAGGAGGAGGGGGTAAGGTCAAAGCACAACTACAGCTGGGTCTCTCTTTCCACCCCGTGGGTTCCAGGAAGTGAACTCAGGCTTAGCAGCAATCATCTTGTGTGTTATTTTATCCAAAACGTCTCATGATAGTTAAGATCATAAGACAAGCAAAGATGGAAGACTAAGAGAAGTTAGGTGGCTGTGGTGGCACATGCCTGGATCTTAGTACTAAGAAGCAGAGGCAAAAGGATATCCAAGAGTTGCTGGCCATGCTGGACTACACTATGGAGGGTAGCGGGCCAACCAGGGCTTTAATGAGACCTTGTTACTAAAAATAATAATGATTATTATGATAGAATCATGATGATGAAAATGCTAACAGCTGTAGAGACAGCTGATGTGGATGATGAGTTTGGAGAGTTTGAGCAAAGGTATAATAACTATCAAAAAATGAACCAAATGGAATTGCTAGGGAAAAAAATGATCAGAGATTTTCTTTGAAAGACTTAGTAGTATAGGAAAATTAGTAAAAGTAAGAAATAGGAAACTTGAACATAAGTCACAGCAAGTTTCCAAGATGAAACTTAAAGACAGGGAAAGATGAAAGACAGACCATCTCATTATTCGTGGAATAGTATCACACAGTTTGACAAACACAGGGGAATTCTGAAGGGATACTGACAGACAGAACTCCCAAAACTGACAGAGGAGACGCAAGACGGCAGGCAGAACAGTAAGTAACAGCACTGCCATGCAAGCCTGTGAACCTGAAGTTGAACTCCTAAAGCCATGGTGGAAGAGAGCTGACTAAGGGAGACTTCCTTTGACCTCCACTCACAGCATGTGTGCTCACTACCACTCATACCCAATAATTTAAAGAAGTGCCGAAAGAGAAAAAAAATGCTGACAAGTTCTCTATTCAGTGAAATTATGAGAAAAGGAGGTGAATGAAACATAGTTTAAAAAATCAGTACTGAAGAAAAAGTTTTAAAAAATTGGAGAATATTGTAGTGTAAATAAAAAGCAAAGATATGAGACAGAAATCTGTAAGAATTACTAATTAATAACTGTATCCCATCTGGGATGTAGCTCAGTGGTGGAGCAGATGTGTAGATGAGAGGCCCTAGGTTCAGCCAAGTGCCATAAATAATGGTAATCATTATATCACAATAAACTGTTAGATGCGGAAAGTGTCAGTTTGGTTTAAAAACAACAACAACAAACAAACAACAAAACAAAACAAAAAAACCAAACAAGACTGAACTCTACAATGCGTATCAGAAATATATTTTAAGTTATTTTTAAAATTCATTTTTTAAATGATTAACAGGTAACAGTAAAGACAATAAAAACATCTAATCATCAGGTCCTACCGATATAATACGATCTCCTTTTCTGAGCTCTCCACTGAGATCAGCGGGTCCTCCAGCCAGGATGAAGGAGATAAATATTCCTTCTCCATCCTCACCTCCTACAATGTTGAAACCAAGTCCTGTTGAGCCACGATGAAGAACAACTTTTCTAGGTTCCCTAAAAATGAAGAAAAAGAAATGAAATACCTACAATAAATGAAATGTCATGTAGAACTTGAACATTCTCCCCAGAAGCGCATCCTACTGATGACACCTCTGAGGGATGAGGCCCTACGATGGCGCCCTGGCTGACCTTCAACTATCTGGCCTCAAATTCATCGCGACCTTACCCAGTCTCCTGAGTATGGGGATTATAGGCATGTGTTACTATTACCAACCAACACACAAAGTTAAATGGAAAAAAAAAAAAAATCAAACAAAACAAAACCTAAATGTTACATAAAAGGTTTCCCAAAATTACAAGAAAAAGAGAAATAGAAGGGAAAAAAATATAATTTTATATAAAATTAAAAAAAAATCAATGGTAAAAATCAAGCAAACAAAACACATTTTATAAATATTCAAAGAATGAAAATATCAAAACTAATATAAAGTATTATATTAAACTACATATAAACTAATATATGTAGTCTGTCAAGAAAATTTGTGCATACTATTGTTTGAGAGTCACCATAGCCATTACTTCTTAGCTACACAAAGCGGCTATCTCTGTCGCTTGGAGTGGAGCATTTCCTTAAGCTGCAAAGACACCAACCATTCAACTGTAAGTCCAAACCACTCCCTTTTGCTAAGGAGAGGTCCTCTGACGAAGGAAAAGAAAATGTTCCGTCCTTTTCCACAGAAAAAGACCTTAACAAGACGGAACACATTCCTATCCTCCATTCTCATATCACCCACTTGACCATCAATGAACATAATGAAATCTCCTTATTGGTTTAGATATACTGCAATTATGGAGGTGAAATCAGAGACCTCAGAGGCGCTATGGGTTGCCCTGCCATCCTGGAAAATACCCATCTCCAAACTTTTTATTTGAAATAATTAAGCATCTTTAACAATTGGACATGACTACATGCACCTGTAGTCCTAGCTGCTTGGGAGGCCAAAGAGTGGGAATTACTCAGGACCATGATCTGAGCCCATTCGGGCATCACAGTCCATCTCCAAACAAGAGCAGCTTTCCTGAATTTTATTATCCAAAATACAAAAGAATTTTTTTTTCTGAGTGTTTACTACTTTGTTTTTTTAAAGAGAAGGTCTCACTATGTAATTCTTATGGCCGTAAATTCAGAGATCTGCTTGCCTTTGCCTCCCAAGTGCTTGTGATTAAAGGCCTGTAGCATCATGCCCAGCCTTGTTTATTACTTTACAAAATGAATTTTAAGATGGATGCATTTACCTTCTTCTACACATAAAAACTCTCTGGATTGTATCTCCCCATTGATAATTTTCACAACTGTTGGCACAGTTATGTGAAAATCATTCACATCTATCTTATGGTAAGATCATGAAAGTGCCAGCAGTAGATCCTTTTAAATTTGATGAAATATAGAATTCCACTGACAGATATTACTCTTAAAAAGAATATAGTATATCTGAAAAGCATTTAAAAGTTTTAATATTTTTTTAAAACGTAAAAGAAAACAATTGGTTATAATAGCCGTGAGAGCTAAATCTTATGTTAAGATGAATTTTAAGAATTATTTAACATAATATTATATCAATATTCTTAGGTGCTGGCCTACTCAAAACTTGAAAGAATACGTTCTACATATATATAGTAGCCAGCATTATCCAATTTTGCTAACTCTTTTATGGAGTTTATAGAGTTATTTTTCTTATCAAAAATGGGAAATTAAACAAAATGTTTAGGAAATACAAGTGTATATATACATCTATATGAAAGAAAACGTGGCTAATAAAATTCAGGAAGGCAGTAATCTGGGGACACTGAAGAGAGACGGGGTAGGACGAGAAGCACATGCGTTTCACCACGTTAGGCAGCGGATTTCAGGGCACAGGGCAACATATGCATGGACTGTAAATTCAGAGAATTATTATTTTCAAGTTACTTGCGTAGGAAAATACATTCTAAATGTAAACGTAATAAATGGAAAGGAGCCCAACAGAAGCTGTCGTTAGAACAATTCAACTACAAGATACTCCGGGGCTCTCCTAAGCAACTGGCAGTGACTGTAAAGTACTCTGGTGGTCACTCACGAAGCCAACACACAAACAAGTTACATACGGTCTTGGACCTCCACTCCTGTCTATTTCCTAAATAACTGGCTCACAGCAAGCACTTCAACAGACACATGAACGTCAGTGGTTACCACGGAAGCTGGAAACAATGTAAGTGACACATAGGGGCTAATAAACTGTGGTTTCAAAGTGTGAAGAGCGCGCGCGCGCGCGCGCGCGCACACACACACACACACACACACACACACACACACACACACACAAGTATTAGTGAAAAAGATGAGTGAAGATTAATATATACTAACCCATACGTGAACCTTGAAAACAATGCTGTGAAATGTCAGTCACAAAAGAAGACATGTTGCTTGGTTCCACTTACATGAATTATTTAGATGAATCAAATTTGTAAGACTGAAAGAAGACTCAAGTTATCAAGAGCTAGTAGTAGTGTGGATTCATCTGTGATGATGAAAACAGTTTTGGAAATGGCTTGTGGTAACACTGAATATAATGCGCCTAAAATATACGCTGTGGAAATGACTACCATTTTAATTTTATTATATACATATATTTTATCACACTAAAAATGAATGACACGCACTACAAATGATTGAGTGTGTGTATGTGTGGGTATTGATGTGTGCAGTCAGAGGAAAATCTCCAATGTCATTCCTCAGGTACTGAGGTATTCCTCACTGGTCTGGAACTCGCCCTATGGGTGAAGCTGGTGGGCTTAGGGACCTGCCTGCTTCTGCTTCCCCAGTGCTGCCATTGCCAGTGTCACGACTTGATCTTTTAAAATGTGGGTTTAGAGTACGTAAGTATCAAACTTAGGTCTTCCGACTAAGCCATTTCCCAGCGCCCTCTGTAAACTTAACAAGAGTAAATTATGGTGAGTATCTGAATAAAACTAATTAAAAAATATTTGTTTGTTTGTTTGTTTGTTTTTCAAGGCAGGGTCTCACAATGTAGATCTGGCTGTCCTAGAACTCACTCTGTAGACCAAACTGGCCTCAAACTCACAGAGATCTGCCTGCTTCTGCCTCCCAAGTGCTGGGATTAAAGGTGTGTGCCCCCACAGTCGAGCCTGAATAAAGAACTATTAAGGACTGAACTTTATAGCAATTAAGTATATGCTGTGGTATTTCTGAAGGGAAGCTGAGAATGAGAGACCACTTCTCAAGAGGCTTTGGCTCAAACTGTGGAGGACTCGCAGTTTTTGGGCACTGATTTTTGTACTTTATGATTTGAGTAAGGAGCCTAATTATCAAATGGGACCGATACAATGCATTCCATTTTAAGAAGTTCTAGTCAGTAACCATCTGATTTTCACATGAGTATGCAAATATGTACGTCTGTTGTGATAACCAACCAACAGATACTCTAGATATGGAACATGCAGAGAGGCTGGATGGGGACAGGGAGGAAAATGGAAATAAAACTCACCCTTTAATTGGCAAAATATGTGAAGATATTAAAGATATAATAGGCACTATTAGCAAATAACAAAAATAGAAATCAGTCAAGAAGTAATGCTTACAAACAATAAGCATTGACTATTCACTCAAAAAACAAGAATTCTATTCTTTCTACTGATTTTCATTATTAGTCCAACTAACAGGCATTTATTTTGTTTCCAACATTGCTAACTCAGAAACAAGATAAACGCTTCTATACTAGAGACATCACTGCTTCTTTTCTTTTTAAAGACTTAATTATTTTCATTTTATATGTATGAATGCTTGCCTAAATGTATGCAAGTACACCACCTGTGTGCTTGGTGCTTACAGAGACCAGAAGAGGACATCAGATCTCTGGAACTAAAGGGACAGGTGGCTGTGAGCCAACATGTGGGCACTGGGGACTGAGCCTTGATCCTTTTTTAAGAGAAGCAAATCCTTTTAAGCATTAAGCCAACTCTCCAGCTCTGATCCCAGTTTGTTGTTGGGGGATTTTGCTCTCTTGGGGGGCCTACCACCCAGATCCCAAAAAAATTCACACACGGAGGCTTATTCTTAATTACAAATTCCTGGCTTTAGCTTGGCTTAGTTTATAGCCAGTTTTCCTTAAATTATCTTGCCTACCTTTTGACTCTGGGCTTTTCCCGTTCTCTTACTTCTGAATCGTACTCTTACTCTGTGGCTGGCTGTGTGTGTAGCTGGGTGGCTGGCTCCTGGACTCCTCCCCTTCTCTGGCTGCTGGCTCTCTAATCCTTCTTCCCAGATTTCTCCTTCCATTTATACTCTCTGCGGCCAGCCCCGCCTGTCCTTTCTCCTGCCTTGCTATTGGGCAGTTCTTTATTAGATCATCAGGTGTTTTAGAAAGGCACAGTAACACAGTTTCACAGAGTTAAACAAATGCAACATGAACAACAGTAACACACCTGAAAATATTCTACTACACCAGTTTCTTTTCTTTTTTTTCTTTTTTTCACCGGAGCTGAGGACCGAACCCAGGGCCTTGCACTTGCTAGGTAAGTGCTCTACCACTGAGCTAAATCCCCAACCCCTAAACCAGTTTCTTAATCTGTAGGTGCCAATCCTACATTGAAGGCACAACGAATGTGGGGATGATGAAAAATTTGGCAAAAGTAAAAGGTTTTTGAATGTACAATAAGCAGAAATGAATTCAAAGTTAAATGTGTAAAGACTCTCAGGTGTTTCTGGTCGCTATCTCCCGTGCTGCTTCTGAACGTCTCAGGTGTGCATGCTGCATTGTGCATGCTGCCCCACTAACAAATGCTGCTTGACAACCTCATCTAAGATTTAAGACTGCTGTGCATTTGAAAAACAAACCTCTTACAGAGTTCTGCTCTTACGGAACCACAATGCTTTAATTACAGAAACAAAGACTTTTTACATATTTTCCAATCATTTTTCTTTAGCATGTAAATACCAAAGTAGTATATCTTGGGATTGTATAGTAGACAATTTGATTTAAAAACTTTCGTGTTTGAGGCCAGGTGGTGGTGGCGCACACCTTTAATCCCAGCACCAGGTGGATCTCTGTGAGTTCAAGGCCAGCCTGGTCTACATGTAGAGCGAGATCCAGGACAGGCACCAAAACTACACAGAGATACTCTGTCTCAAAAAAACCAAAACCAAAACCAAAACCAAAACCAACCAACCAACCAACCAAACAAACAAACAAACAAACAAACAGAACTTGGTGTTTGAACTTATAACTTGAGTTTCATAAAAACTAACCAACCAACCATTAAATGAATTCTGGCTTGGGATCAGGATAGAATATCCAGTTCCTGAAATGTCCTAGCCATCCTTCTGTTATGTACTGCGTTTTTATGTAACACGCTGTTCTCAGCAAACAATGCTGACCAATGTTGAAAATACTCTACAGCCTGCATTATCAAACATTTAGCCAAGATTTAGTTTTTACTTTTAATTAAGTTTTAAAGATTAATTTTACTTATGGAGGTTAGAGGACAACTTGGAGGAAGTGGCTCTCTCCTTCTGCCAGGTTGGCTCCAGGAAGTGCACTCAGGTGGTCGCGTGTGCTGGCAGCTACCAGTACCTGCTAAGCCATCTTGCTGGCACCAAGATTTGATTCTTTATGTTATAATAAATGAGTACATTCATCTGATTAATATGAAAATTTGGTCTTTAATTTTTTTTATAAGATTTACTCTTGCTTTAAAATAAATTATTTTATCAATAAATGCTTGATTTATGTATCTATTTTATATACCCATATATCTGGCAATCATGTAAAATTTCTCCAAAGAAAGGAGCTGTAAAGAGTTTAGGAACTAAGTCTAGTGTCTGCAGTCTACTGAGAAAAGCCACAATTCAAACAAACACCAAAGTTCAAAGCCAACAATGCTTATAATGATGAAAGTAATAAAAACATAACAGATATTACTGAGTACATATATAATGCTAAGTGCTACAGTTAATACAGTTAATATAAAATACTTGTAAAATTTACAAAGCAAGCTATACCTTGAATAATATGAAAAGGAGCTAAAATATTTCTATCTCATTACAATTCCAGGGAATTTCTTAGACATAAATTTTAGTGCAGTTACTACTGTTAAATGAAAGCAAAATTTAGTTTCAACAATATATATCAAGCAATAAAAGTACAACTTGGTGATTTCTGAATACAAATGCTTACTATAATATTCTATGACATGTATTAGAAAAAAATCCCACAAAATTAGCTTAATGGATCAGTGTTGTCTTAGTTTAGCTTTATCTAAGCTAATCTCTTCCTTTAAAAACAAAACAGAACAGTCTTGATCTGTAACCCAGATGAGCCCGAAACTTACTATGTAACCTAGCCTCGAACCTGAACTCACAATCTTCCTGCTTCAGCCTTTTCATGGCTATAACACCAGGGGTGTACTAGTATACCAAACTATTTAAGCTACGTTTAATGAAACTTACCTCACCTTAAGACAGTAAAAAACAATATTTTAGAAAGGAGCAGAAATTACTTATTAGCCCTAAAAGGTATGGCTCTCTTTCGTGGCTAATCAAAATGTTACTTAACAGTTGGCTTTATGTACGAAGATGAATATTAAGTGCCTTACCTAGTAATCTCATCATCTCCAAGCACTGGTTTAGAAATGGGTGAGTATCTTGCGGGTGACGCTGGTGTCTGGCCCAAGTAGGAAGATTGGCTAACATGGTTATCAACAGGTTGAGAAGAAGCTTCAAAATAAATTGAGAAATATATCAAAAATGAAAGATGCCACTTAGTACCTGGATGTGAACTTTAAAGTTAAAGTAGAATCCTTTTTGCTACTTTGTGTAACAGAATTTAGTAGAGAAGATGTCAGCTAAGAACAATGTATAAGCTCAAGTTTCAGGTCAAAACTGGCTTTAACATTCAGATCAATGAAGCTAATTTATTTCACTTGCACTCTTTTGAGAAAATACAACTACAAAAGAGTTTTATATAAGCTGATTTGCAAAATTAAGTCCAGGATAGGTTAAAAACTGTCACAGAAAGGGATACAATATGATGTCACTAGTAAAAATATTCATTATTATTAATTTTATGTGTATGGGTATTTAGTCTGCATGGATGTTTCTGCACCATGTGCATGCCTATTGTCCAGAGGCCGGAAGAGGGTGTCAGATCCTCTGGGCCTGGAGTTACAGGCTTTGAGCTGCCAGTGCTCTTAACTACTGACTTATCTCTCCAGCCTCTTTAATTTTGTTAAGAAGCCAATTGTAGACATAAAAAAAAGAAAAAGCATACAGATTCACAAAATTATTGTGAATGGAGGCCAGAAGTGCAAAAATAGTAAAGCCTTATACCAGGTTTATAAATGTCTATCCAATCTGTACCTATTTTTAATTATACCCACAAAGAGTGGACATCTGGTAAAGCAAAAAATGTTGGGGATTTAGCTCAGTGGTAGAGTGTTTGCCTAGCAAGCACAAGGCCCTGGGTTCAGTCCTCAGATTCAAAAAAAAAAGTAAAAAGTAAAAGTCATTTGTTGTTTCATTTTTATAATAGTATCATACGCACTTGGTCATTCAAGAAAAACTGTAACACAGAGTTATACTGCAACTCCTGACCACCAAGTCCCAGGCAAGGAACATTTTAGCTATTGTTTACAAAGACACCATCCTTGAATGATCTGAATCATTGCCAAAATACATAGAAAGCAATAAAGCATTTCAAAACTAGCTGCAATGTCTAACATTTTTATTACCAACCATTGGCTTTTCCTTTTACTGTACTACTAAGCATTTTCTACAGGTAAAGAATCTTGGGAGTATACAATGTGTGCAGAGGTTATCAGTTCAAGCAACTACAGTGGTTGTGAAGGTGACTTTAAATAAAGAAACGAGGGATCTGAATGAGAGACAATGGGAAATAACTGAACTGTATGGTATAAGGAGAAAATGCATACTCTACTAAAAAAGCAGCAGCATCTATGTCTCTATACCATACAAAAAGAGTGTGTGATGTCTCCTGGCAATATAACCCAGAGGTCTAGTGTGTCTACTGGTATCATGGGTGTGCAGAGCCTAACAGTAATCGCTTCCTCACCAGCTCCCGAGAGACTCTTTTATATTTTCATCAAAGTACTTCCTGGGTTTTATATATATATATATATGTATATGTATGTATGTATGTATATGTATATATGTATGTTTATTGATTTTTGACTGTCAAGTTTCATTGCTGTATTATCCTGTTTGTATGGAACAAAAATCCAAACTAATAACCACAAAACTGAACAATAAAAATTCTATTAAATGTCAAAATAAAAAATGTATCTTTTCCCTGATAGATTTAAACTGCACCTTTATGCAGTGAACATTTGAACCTTTAACCTCAAATGTCAGTCTATCAGACAGTTAGCACTAAACATTTGTGTTCCTTTCAATCAATTAACCCAAAGAAAGATCAGAAAAAAACATTGCTATTTTTATACTTGAAATCTTACATAACAAGATCTCACAGAGAAATGATGGAACAAAGAAATACAATTTCCTATCATGAAATATCAAAACCAATGACCCAAGACCTACAGGTGTCGACAAAAAGCAGCAGAACTTAAAGTGAAAGGGAGAAGAAACTGGAGCGAGATCGTGAGTATAACAGGAGAATGTAAGCTGACAGGGAGAAGCTAGGGAAGTGTCATCACGGTGGTGCTGGAACTACGTCAGGGATGACGATGGGCTTTGTCATTAGTAACAGGCATACTTTTATCCCTGTACACCGTACTTAGGTTCCCATCTTGTTTTGCTTTATTTTTCAGGACAGAGCTTCTCTGTGTAGCTCTAGCTGTTCTAGAACTCGCTCTGTTGACCAGGCCTGCCTCTGCATCCCAAGTGCTGGGATTAAAGGTGTGGACCATCAAGTTAAAAATATTGGTTGTGCCTTTCCAATTCCTAAGGTTCACAGACAACTTCCATGAACTTTTTTTTTCTTCACTGTTCTTGCCAAAAGGTGTTTTACTATCCAGTAAATCAGCTGTTTGCTGCTACCTTTGACATCTGCTCTTTTCTAGAAACCCCCTCTCCCCCAGTCTTGGACAACCACCTCCTAAATCCAATGTGATCTAGTTCTCTTTTCTACAGAGATAATGAACGACAGAAAACACGGACAGTCTTGTTTACCAGGTTAACTGAATTAAGAACTAAAATCTTGGGCTGGAGAGATGGCTCAGCCGTTAAAGGCTAGGCTCACAACCAAGAATATAAGAACTAAAATCTTTCCAACAAAAAATTCCAAGTCTATATAGATGAATTCATTGATAAATTACAGTATCAATATAATTTATCATGTTAAAAGAATAAAAGAGAAATTCTCTGTAAATAAAACATTTGTGCATTTTAAAAACTTACAGAATAAACTCTGTAAATCCGGAATAAAAATTTGCTTTCTTAACCTGATAATGGGAATCTACCGAAGTCCTGGCAAGATGCTATTTTCCTAGATTGAGACTGTGGCAGTGATATGCATTGTCTTTCCTTTTCTTTTTAAAATTTAATTATTTTATGTGTATGTACTTTGCCAGCATGTATGTCTGGGTACCATGTGTGTGCCTGGTACCTGCAGAGGTCAGAAGAAGGTGTCAGTTCCCCTGGAACTGGAGTTACAGATGGTTGTGAGCCTGTGGGCGCTGAGAAATGAACCCAGGTCCTCTATAAAAGCAGCCAATGATCTTAATTGCTGAGCTATCTGTCCAGCCTCTGTTATTTCTTAACACTGACCTGGAGGTTGTGTCAGTCATCACACAAACAAAGGAAGTAAATGTTTAGAGAACAGGGAAAACAATAAAAAAAAATCCTGAATTTTATACACAAATCACATGGTTGAATACACAGACTTTTACAAAATAATCTAAGGTACTTTTAATGAACTTAGCAATACTAATTATATAATCAACATAAAGAAGCCAGCCATGCTTCTACATATTAATAAAAACAAGAAATATTTAAAAAGCAGTATCATTTATAATAGACTGGGTATCAAGGTTACCCAGTATCTTGGACTAAATGTAACAAAAACAATTATAAAATCTCTATTCTACAAAACACTCCTCAGATAAATTTAAAAATATCTGTGTAACTAAGACAAAGATATCATACTCATGAATGACTCAATTTTCAATTCTTGAAAAACTGCGCTGTGGTTTTCTCTTCTTTTCTTTTTTGTTGTTTCAGCCAGGGTCTTACCCCATTGCCAGGCCAACTCTGAACTTCAGATCTTCTTGCCTCAACCTCCTAAGGGATGAGATTGCAGGTACGAGAAGCCTAAGTTTGGCTCTATCTGTATATTTGTCTGTATATGGTGCACGCACATGTCTAACCCTGTGAGTGTGTGTGTGTGTGTGCGTGCATGTAGAAGTCAGGAGTTGACACTGCGTACTGCTGTGGGATAATGCTCTTACACACTGTAAACATTTGCCACTTGAACTGGCTTAATAAAACACTGATTGGCTGGTAGCTGGGCGGGCAGTTAGGCGGGAAAGCCAAACTGAGAATGCTGGGAAGGAGGAGGACGGAGTAAAGGAGTCAGTCGCCAGCCAGATGCAGAGGAAGCACGATGAGAATGCTGCACTGAGAAAAGGTCCCGAGTCACGTGGCTAGACACAGATGAGAATGATGGTTATTTAAGTGTAAGAGCTAGTCAGGAATAAGTCTAAGATGTTGGTTAAGCATTTATAAATTATACTAAGCCTCAGAGTCAATTATTTGGGAAGCGGCTGCTGGGTATTTGGGAAGTGGCAGATGGGAGAGAAACTTCTGCCTACAGGGTACCTTCCTTTACTTTACCTCAGTGATTGGGCTCACTGAACTTGGAGCTGGCCATTAGGCTGGACTGGCTGCAGCAGGGTCCTTCTGACAGGATCCTGCTATTTCTGCTTTCCCAACATTGAGGTTACGGACAAACTCTTCTATGCCTGGCTTTTCTGGGGTGTTGTACATCTGAACTCAGATCCTCATGCTTGAATAACTAGCACTTTCCCACTGAGCCATCTCCATAGCTCCAACATTGATTTTCATTTGAAAAATCATCAAAGAACTTCAAAGAAGACTTAAAATAATCTTGAAAATAAAGCTGAAAGACATACAAACAGAAATCAACATGTATTATAAAGTCACTAACAGAGAATGTGCTGTTGCCAAGAGGATTGATAAATACATCAATAAAGAGTCTAGAATTAGGGCTGGAGAGATGGCTCAGAGGTTAAGAGCACTGCTTGTTCTTCCAAAGGTCCTGAGTTCAATTCCCAGCAACCACATGGTGGCTCACAACCATCTGTAGTGAGATCTGGTGCCCTCTTCTGGCCTGCAGGGGTGTGTGCAGACAGAACACTGTATACATAATAAATAAATAAATCTTAAAAAAATAAAAAAAGAGTCTAGATTAGAACTATTCCCTTAATATGTAATAAAATCACCAACAAACTCAGTGGTAAGAATCATAATCTAAGAGGCAGACAGATCTCTGTGAGTCCTAGGCCAGCCAGGGCTACATATGCTGTGGAGTATTATTTTAACTAGGCAGTGATGCTGCATTTGTTTAACAATGGAAGGGTGTGTGTTCAATGATGTAAAGATGTGCTGCATCTGTTTCACCTTGCCTGCCTAAGGCACCTGACTGGTCTAATGAAGAGCTGAACAGCCCAGCTAAGCAGTGAAAGGATAGGCAGGGCTGGAGGGGAAAGAGAATAATAGATAGGAGGAGAAATCTAGGCTGGGAAGGAGGAGGAGAATGAGGAGACACCAGGGCCAGAGCCTGGCAGATGCCAGACAGACAAACAGAGAAGCAGTGAAAGAAGATATACAAAAGTAAGAAAGGAATAAGTCCCAAGGCAAAAGGTAGAGAAAGAGAAACAGGTTAATTTAAGTTAAAAGGGCTAGGCAGAGGGCTGGAGAGATGGCTCAATGGTCAAGAGCACTGACTGCTCTTCCAGAGGTCCTGAGTTCAATTCCCCAGCAACCACATGGTGGCTCACAACCATCTGTAATGAGATCTGGTGTCCTCTTCTGGCCTGCAGGGACATGTCCAGGCAGAATACTGTACACATAATAAATCTTTAAAAAAAATAAGTAAATCTAATGAAATAATAAATAAATGAGCAACTGAAAAAACAAAGACAGCACTTTTTAGCCGGGCGGTGGTGGCACAAGCCTTTAATCCCAGCACTCAGGAGGCAGAAGCAGGTGGATCTCTGTGAGTTCGAGGCCAGCCTGGTCTACAAAGTGAGTTCCAAGAAAGGCCCAAAGCTACACAGAGAAAACCTGTCTTGGAGGGAAAAAAAAAAAAAAAAAAAAAAGAGCTAGCCAGAAATGTGCTTAAATTAGGCTGAGCATTCAAAACTAAGAACAAGTCTCTGTGTCATGATTTGGGAGCTGGTTGGTGGCCCAAAAAGAAAACAACAACAAAAACACCTGATACATACATATTAAAACCTTGTTTCAATAAAATGGGGCTGTGTATGTCATATTACCTTTATGTTAATATCTATGCTTCATACATAATCTAACTTGCCTTGCCTTGGAAACTGCATCCTCTAATAAGGAATTCTAGAGGTTTCATATAATATTAAATAAAAATAAATACTTGGACTGAGATTTATAATTGAGAATCATTCACCACTGTTATAAACTTGGAAAATCCTCTTCTCAGGAAGCCAATGGACATTAATTCCTGTCCTCTTATTAGAATGATGCTGATATGTGTTTTAGGTTTTTTCATTTCAAATTTCATAATTTGGTCTTATTTACTATAAAAGAGTGAGAAGACATAAATGATACTTTTAGACTGAAAGAAGGTAGTAAGAATTTTAAATTTAGGTAAAAATCAGTGAGTACTATTTTGTGAAAAATTTTATCCTGACATGTCTGGACTACTCTTTTTGTATAAACTTAATATGCAAAAGTATGAACATTTTAAAAATGTTTCTGCTGCTAACAAGTTACCAAGATATCATTATACATATTGCTGGGTATGTGACTCAATTTGTAATCTCAGCACTTGGGAGGCTGAGGCATGAAAATTGCCAGGGGTTGGAGGTCAAGCCTAGCTTACAATGTGAGATGTTGTCCCCCAAAACATACCCATAAACAACACTAGTATATTGTTCTGCCATAAAGGCTATCTTAGGAGCCTAGGAAAGTGCTCAGTCCATAAAGTACTTATCATACCAGCCTTGGGGCCTGAGTTTGAACCTGGAGGCAAACAGATCCCTGGACTCAAACCAGCCTAACTGGTAAGCCCCAGATCCTGGGGGAAAACCCTTTCTCAAATGAAGCAAGGTGGATGGCTCCTGAGAAATGACACCCAGGACTGACAACTGGCCTTCACATGCACGCACATACATACATACACACACACACACACACACACACACACACACACACACGCATTCAGAAATACATACTCACACATATACACAAAAAAGGATATCTCAGGATGTTATTACTCTGCCATTAAAATGTGTGTAATCATGAGTTTTAAAAATATTTAGTTATGCATATTATGGAATACATTTGTTTTCAGATAACTAACTTGTAACCAATTATTTCATTTCTTAATATTCTTCTGGGATTAAGAAAATTGTGATTAAAAATAATACATGCTTTGTGTTTGTTTAGGAGCTTAAAATTGTCTTTGCATTTGACAATAAGAACCAAAATTTCTTCAGTGTGCCTTTGTCAGCTAGTAATGACCAGCAGTGAACACCTTAAAAGTATTTATGAAGTATTATACATGCATTTAGGCAAGTAGAATTTGTAATTGAGGCTCTTGATACTGTTTTTCCCCCCTAAAATTATGTTTCTGCTGCATGGATGCCTGCATGCCATAAGAGGGCACCACATCTCATTACAGATGGTTGTGAGCCACCATGTGGTTGCTGGGAACTGAACTTAGGACCTTTGGAAGAGCAGCCAGTGCTCTTAACCGCTGAGCCATCTCTCCAGCCCAATGCTAAGTTTTTACACTCCTCACTAGAAACAGGGAACAGAAAAGCAAGCATTCACATGCTTCCCTCATCACTTTGGAGGTCCACGGCCTGAGCCTGACTACTTTGCTTACACGCCTCACATGTCACTGCATAACTGGAGTGTCCACTGTTGTCTCTGCTCAGACATATTCAGACAGGAATATTCCTGCAAGTCTCACTTGGTAATTATATACTTCATCTAGAGATGGTGGTGCTTCTCATGGGGGTGTGTCATTGGAGCCCTTAAGAGTGGAAGAAGTTGGTGGAGAGGTTAAGTGGGGTAATGACAGAGATTTGGTCTAGTGCCTGTTTGTTGTGGGGTTTCACTGGCTGCTGGCATTTCCCAGTGAACATCTGTCTCAATTTCTAAGGGAAATCTGAAATAACTCATTGTGCTTATCAAAATTTTAAGTTCCCTTTTGTCATTAGTTATCCTAATATAATAGAAAAAAATGGTACACAAAGTATTGTGTGTGTGTGTGTGTGTGTGTGTGGGGAGAGGGAGAGAGAGAGAGAGAGAGAGAGAGAGAGAGAGAGAGAGAGAGAGATGTTCAAAGCCTTCAAAATAACCAGAAATAGGTCATTTTGCCTCATTCATTTGCCAAAGTAGCTAATTCCAAGCTCAAAAACTTTTGGCGCAGGCTGATAATATTCTTGTATTTCAGACTGTAAGCTTAATAGCAGGACATTGTGTCAATAATTGTGCAGCAATCATTGCTGTATACCTTTGGTGCTTAATAAATGTTCATAATTATTTCAAAAAGAATCATAATCTGTTTAATAAATAGTGCTGGATCACTGGGGTATCTGTCTGAAAGAAATATATAACCTACAAAAACTAAATCAAAAGACATCAGGTTTAGATGCTACAAATAAACTGTGAAGCTTTTAAGTTCCCTAACATGACCATAGGATGGGAAATGATCTCAATGAGCTCTGCAAGAATGAATCATGGAAACAGTAACAACAACAAAGACTTCTCTAGGGATCGTGTGAGCAGCAGCTGCCACGGCAAGGAGAGCAGTGCTCAGGTCACTTCCTGACATCTAAAGGAGGCTTTTGGAACCTTACAAGGTCTCCAGTTTGATATATTAATCAAACAGAAGTCACAAGAAATGCTGCCTACAGCACGGCTTGTGAAGATTGTGTGCAAGTGGTGGAGGGGTTCGGGAACTCTAACTGTGTATGGTGGCAGTAATCCTGTGGGGGTCGGCACGTAACATTCCAGGAGGGAAAAAGAGAACAGAAGACATTCAGCATAAAACACGGAATACTTCACATGACTGCAGCAGAATATTAACTTGTGTTATATCTGTTTAATGATGCAAAGATGTGTTGCATTCTTTTATGTTGCATTTGTTTAACTCTGTGAAGCTGGGCTACTGTGTCTGTCTAAAACATCTGATGGTCTAGTAAGGAGCTGAATGCTCAATAGAGAGGCAGGAGAAAGGACAGGTGGGGCTGGCAGGCAGAGAGAATAAATAGAATGAGAAACCTGGGAGGAAAAGAAAGAGCAAGAGAACAAGGAGAGGAGGATGCTAAGGGCCGCCGGCCGGCCAGCCAGCCAGCCAGCCAGCCACTCCCAGAGTAAGGGTGAAAGAAAGATACAAGAAGTAAGAAAAGGAAAAAGCTCAGAGGCAAAAGGAAGATGGGGTAATCTAAGTTAAGAAAAGCTGGCATTTATAATTAAGAATAAGCCTCCCTCCATGTGTGATTTATTTGGAAGCTGGTTGGCGGGCATTCCAAAAGAGCAACAATTACCAACAACACATGATGGCTAGCCCGTGGGCAAGAGGCCAAACTTGATTTCTTGCTTCCAATAATCAAACTTAGTACTTCAGCTGCTGATATGAAGATTATTTACTTGTGATCTTCAAGATAAAAATGAACACAAGATTTTGGAGGGCCAGCCAGATTTCATGAATAATTTGGTGCTCCATCCCAAAGAAAGCTTTGAAATTGCAAGGGTAAGCAATGTCCCCTCCTGCAGGGTTTGGGGCTTGGAAGGAAAAGTAGATAGGCCATTTTCTTCCTCATTCTCCTTAGGAGTGCGGCACACCCAGGATGCTGTTAAGTTATGGTTGTAAAGAAGAATGAAACAATCTTGTTTTATGATCTAGGCCCCAAAGTCTCTTTAGTCAAATAGACTGGTGCTTAAAGCATACCTTTAAAGTCGGTGCTCTTGCAGAAAGTTACTGGCTAATTTGGCATTGTATGCTGTACAGCTACCCTCAAGAGACTAGCCCTGTTCATACGGAGCAAGCACACTTATTTTAGGTGGCCTGCAATTAGTGAACACTTGTTTGCAGCCACTGGTCATCCTAGTAAAGTGATAGATCAGTTTCAAATACATCACTGAGGGCAAGCTCAGCCTGTCCTCGCTACTTCTGTAGCTGCTGTAACTGGTCTTTTCCACTACATGCAGTTGGAGGCTATCACACGTGGCTGTTTTGGGTGACCAAAATATAAAATAAAAATTTCTCTGCATTTTTGACCTTATACTTTGTGATTTTAGTATTCTGTCCAATTTCTTATTTTAATGCCAAATATACCATAAACTCTAGAATATCTCAGTTGTCTCTTCTGTTAAGTAAAATAGAGTCAAAAATTGTTCAAGTAATTTGATTAAAATATAAAATTTTATTCAAAAATAAGTAGGAACAGAAAAAAAGTAAAACAGCCAGGTGGTGGTGGCACACGCCTTTAATCCCAGCACTTGGGAGGCAGAGTCAGGTGGATCTTTGTGAGTTCGAGGCCAGCCTGGGCTACAGAGCAAGATCCAGGGCAGGCATCAAAACTACAGAGAAACCATGTCTCAAAAAACCAAAAAAGAAAAAGAAAAACAAACAAACAAACCAAACTAGGTGGACATAGTTGCAATTTCTTGAATTCACAAGCCCTCCTTCAAATCAGTAAAAATGTCCGGGCTGGGGAGACGCCCAGTCAATACAGCACTTGCTGTGCAAGATGAGGACCTGAGTTCAGATCCCACCACACAGAGAACAGCTGTGTGTGGGTCTGCAACCAAAGCTGTAAGTACAGGAAGGACGGGAGAGAAGGGAATACCTGGGGCTCACTGGCCTGCTGGCTTAGATGAATCTTTGAGTTCCAGATTCAGTGAGAGACCCTCAAAAGGCAGGGCAGAAAGTGAGAGGAGACACCTGACACTGACTAGTAGCCTCATATGTACACCCACATATACATGTGCAAGCACAAGCATAAACATGTAGAGTTTAACTGAATGGCATAAAAGATACCAGTCAAAGCAATAATCACATGAAGGTGATTATTACTCATGAATTACCTAGAAAATACTCTGATTTCTTTTAGATAATGTAAAATTTTTGCCTTTTCTGGTCACCAGAAAAAATAATAAGTGAAGATCAGTATGAAAATGATTAATGCATAACTCAATACATATCCATTATCATGTATAAGTAATAAAGACTAATGATCACAAAAGTTGAAGATGCAAAAACCCAGACTATAAAGTGTTTCACATACTTTGCTAATTTGTCCATGGCCATACCACCCTAACCTCACTGGGAGCTCTATAACACAGCAATGTTACTCTAAGAGAAATGGGGTATATGTTCAAGAAAAATATGTAAACTGGGCATGGTGGCACATACACAAATCAGAACCAAGGAGGCTGAGGCAGGAGAAGCATGAATTTGAGGACAGTCTGGGTTATATAGCACAATTCTGTCTAAAACAAATAATGATGGTGAGGAAAAAAAAAGATGTGCAAAACCAGCCATGGCAGCCATTTTCCTTCTAAATCAAAACTGAAAATGACCCAGCAGTAAAACAGAAAATCTGCTGTATGTTCATATAACAAAATACTAACTACACAGCACTCAACAAGAAAACAAACCACCAAAATGATATGACCACACAGATCCCACATACCTTTAAAGCAAGCAAAAGCAGCAAGTTACAAGAGTACAAACAGAAATTGAAGGAGTAGATCTAAAATATCTACATATAACAAAGTAACAAATACACACACAGAGACACAAGGTTCTCTTTAAGAACAAGACAATTTAATGCCACCTCTCCACTCTTGACCAAGGGAGCCCAGTCTTGCCTGGTACTTTTTCCTAGTCATTCTCTCACTGATCATTCTTCTCTCACCTCCTTTACTTTACATTTACTCCTCAATCTTCCAGAAGAGAACTTCCTCCTTATCACTGTACTTTCAAATCTCCAGCTATGTTCTGAGGTGAGGGATCAGGACTGAAGACGACAGTGGTTGAAACACCGTTGGAAAGAAGAGTCAAGAGACTGGAGGCGTACAGAAGTGAGTATCATCAACAAACAGTAAAGCCTGAGCTTAACAACCCATCAGGAGCTGGGCAGTGGTGGCTCACGCCTTTAATCCCAGTACTTAGGAGGCAGAGCCAAGCGGATCTCTGTGAGTTCGAGACCAGCCTGGGCTACAGAGTGAGTTCCAGGACAGGCTCCAAAGCTACCAGAGAAACCCTGTCTTGAAAAAAAAACAAAACAAACAAACCCCCCCCCCAAAAAAAACAAAACAAACCAACAAAAAAAACCCATTAGCAAAACAGAGCTACAAGGAGGCAAAGAAACGAAGTTACATCACCCAAGGTCAAATGAGGTGGAACTGGTAAGAGAAGTGACTGAACTGATGGCTGTGAATGCTTTAGAATTGTTAAAGGTGATGAAGGTACCTTTACTGAATTACTGAAAAGATCTAAGTATCAGGACTTACAAACAAGCTGAAGTGGAGGACAGAAGAGAAAGCAAGAAATCAAGACAGCAGAAAGCCAGGGTGTACATGAGTTAGTGCAGCTTTCTGTCATCTCTAAGAACGGCAATGTGAATAAACACTGCAAGAAAGATCATGTAAGTATTCAATGAATAAAGCCAGATCTGAAAGGGAGATTCAAGATGATTATAATACAGGGAATAGGCAATAAGTTTAAGGCAAGGTCTGATAAGGGCTTAGGAAGGCAAAAACTACTTATGAAAAATAAATTGAAATGCTTAAAAAAAAACCCACAAAATAAATTATTCATGTTTTTACATACTTAATAAATATAATTTGTAAGTATACTCAAAATTCTTGACTGTAATTGCCTGAGATGGGGAATGGTAATAAAATACAAAGCTGTGCTACCCAAGGTGAACTACAATTTTTTCATCATGTTCTCTCAGTTCATTAACAGACAGGAAATGAGAACAAAAAGAAACAGCTAAACATTCCACAAAACTTACATAACCAACAACAGTCATCATTACTTACTCTTCTCTAGGATTAACTCTTCCACTTAAAAATACCATGTCATTATCACAAAAGGGCTAATTTCAGAAAAATACTTTTTTGTTTAATGTTTTTCTAGGTAGTAACCTGGCTATTTGTAATACATGTTTGATCAAATTTAGGACATCAATTATCAATTTGTAGAAGAGCTGTCCCAAATGTACACATGGCTGTCCTAAAGAGACAATATTCAAAATGAGACTGATGCCTGAAACAACAAGCCAGATTGTAGTTTAAGTTGTAAATAAACACATACATAGTCCCTATGTGAAGTTTATACACAAGATCAAGGACATAAAAAAATTACAAATAAGTAGCAAGGTGTTTTCTTTGTCAAAAAGAAGTATACATCTGTTGATTAGAAAGGCTGAACATCATTAAGAAAATAACTCATTTACATTAAAGTCAGTGCTTCTCAAAGCATAGTTAATAACCCACCAGGAGCATCAGAATTAATTTGCCCATACACAGAATAAGCTACTTGTTTATTTCTGTGCTTAAAGCACATAACATGAATCTGCATTATTTAAAATACCTTTAGTAACTTATTTATAGAAAAGCTTAAAAATCAAGGTGAAAACTAATTTTATTATAAAGATTATGACTTAATAGATTCTTAAAAAACTATCAGATTAAATGATTAATAGTTCTCTTAAAATACTTATGCTCTTAAAAAAGATTTTATTTGTAATTATGTGCATATGTGTTTGCAGACACATGTGCAGGGGCCTGAGGACAAAAGAGGGCACTGGATCCCTGGAGCTGGAGGTGCAGGTGATTGTGGACCACCTAAGAGGACACTGGGCACCAAACTTGGAGCCTCTGTAAAAGTCGTACGCTCTCTTAATTGTTGAGCCAGCTCCTCGGCCATTTTCTTCTTTCCTTCTGAGACAGTCTATAGCACGGATTGGCCTTAAGTTATTTTTACAATCCCGATCCTCCTATCTCCCTTCTCCTTAACAATATATAGTATTTTTATGATGTCTACTCTGTTTTATTACAGTATACTGGTAACATTATAAAGGACATATTTGTGAAAATAAGACAAATTTAGGCAGCCTTAAGCTAACACACTTACAGTTAGTGATGTCAGGTGGTGCATAGCCATCATTTATATACATACTTGTTGGTTTTGCCACTTTCAAATAAACAAAATCAGATGTATTCTTTAAGGCAGTTACTGCTTCTTCATGAGTAACTTCTTCTAAACATACACTATTCACCTACAAGAAAATACCAAGAGATAATATTTGAAGACATTTCATTATGCTTTCTGATTTTTAGTTGAAAATAATTACCCAAAAGATATGGGATATGAGAAAGTAATTTAAGGAAAACAAAGATATGTGGAAAGAAAAATGCCAATCATTCTATGAAACAAGGAAATTATTTACATATGTTCATGAAATAGACATTTTGATTCTAGCTCCTTTTCCAAGGCCTCAACTTTCTCTCACTCAGAAGACATTTAGGGATGTAGTAAATTCTTTTAGGGAGAGACAGGGTTAAAACACAAACTAAAGCCGGGCGGCGCGCCCGCGCGCCCCGCGGCGGCGCGGCGGCGGCGGCGGCGGCGCACGCCTTTAATCCCAGCACTCAGGAGACAGAGCTAGGCAGATCTCTGTGAGTTTAAAGCCAGCCTGGTCTACAGAGTGAGATCCAGGACAGGCTCCAAAGCTACACAGAGAAACCTTGTCTCCAAACAAACAAACAAACAAACCCCCAAACAAAAACAACAACAACAACAAAAAAAACAAACAAAAAACCCCCACAAACTAAAGTAAGCTATTACTATTAAGTACTGCTCAATTTGTACAACAATGCACAAATACCCTGACATTCTGTCACTAAATGTTATGTTTTCTTATTTTCCTATTTAGTGTTAGATATGGAACATAAGAGCTGACAAGATATACTGAGGAACTCAATGTGCGGTAGGAAAGAAGATGATCTCAAAGTTTAGACTTGAGCAAAGTTATCTGACATTGATCAAAGAGTCTTGATTTACAGTTAAACAATGACCTTGGGAGTAAGCACTAACAAAACACAGAATGCACATCTTAATGTTTGTAAGAAAGGAGAGAGAACCAGTGAGTGAGATAAAGAAAAATATCAAATTAGAGGCTAATTATGCGAAATACAAAAAGTGTTTGGAAAATGATGGTGTGCCACGCACCAGGTTATGTCAATTAAAAATGAGGCTTCAAAAATTGTGTAAGTTCAGTGTAATTGTGAGAATAAAGGCTTCATTAAAGTTCATTTAGATATAATGCAATCCTGTTGCTTTTGAAAATCAACACAGGTTATTGGCTTCGTGCCAACAGTACTGGTTCTGGACAAACAATAAAAATAAAATTGAGGGCTGGAGAGATGGCTAAGCGGGTAAAAGAACTAGCTGCACCATCCCGACAACCTGACTTAGATCCCTGGACTCAAAACCAATCCGCCGTGGTGCTACACATCTGCGATGCCAGCACTAACGATGGAGGCAGACAGACACGGGGGCTCCGCGGGAAGCTAGCCTGGGGTGTGCAGCACAGCAAGAGAAACGAGGGCCACCCTGCCTCAACAAGGGGCAAGGGAGTCCTGAGCTGGCACCTGTACTCACACACGTATGCAGAATAAAAAATAAGTACGAGATGAGAGACATCGAGTGATCTGCGAGGCTGTTTGTATTGGCAAATGTGTACTTGTGGTGGAACTACTGCTTGTACTACTGCTTAGGGAAAGGCTGGCGATTCCACTATAGGACAAGAAGTGAGAGCAGAGAGCACGCTCCTTCCCCCTGCCCACCGCCAAGTGCTAATGCTGAAACAGTTACAAGTGTCTAGAAAACAGTAGGGTGGTAGCTTTGTGGCTTAGTAATGTTACTAGCAGAATACCCAATGAGCCAATAAAACCCATGCTTACTAGTCAATGAACTTTGTATACAAGTACACAGCATTCTTCCTACCATAATTATTATAACACTCCAAGTGGAAATGACTTAATTACCACTCTACTACACCCATTTTATGGCTTCACAAATTTATCTGGGTCCTCACGTCACTAGGCTTGAACGTACACTGCCCTGGCTATTTTTGCCCTCATTCTGTCTCCTGTTACCATTCTCTCAGTCTATTTTGATTAGGATTAGGCATGGCTGATGTAACCCACACTTGTGAAAATGTTAACATGTCTGACATGTTGTGCTGGCTGGTTTTGTGTCAACTTGACACTGCTGGAGTCATCTGAAAGGAGGGAAACTCAATTGAGAAAATGCCTTCCTAAGATCCAGCTGTAAGGTATTTTCTTAATTAGTGATTGATGCGGGAGGACCCAGCCCATGGTGGGTGGTGCTACCCCTGGGCTGGTGGTACTGAGTTCTATAAGAAAGTAGGCTGAGAAATCCATGGGAAGCAAACCAGTAAGCAGCACCCTCCATGGCCATCAGCTCCTGCCTCCAGATTCCTGCCCTGTTTGAGTTCCTGTCCTGTCCTTTGGTGATGCTAATGTTAAGCCAAATAAACCTTTTCCTCCCCTCCTGGTGTTTCATTGAAGCAATTAGAAACTGTAACTAAGATACACGTCTAGCTTTCTCCTCCCTTTCTGGACTTCATAGGACCTTAACTTTTCTTCAGGTTTCATTTTCCTAGAGAACATGAAGATGAAGGCAGTTGTTGATAAACATTGGATAAACTATGATAGAGTCAAAGTTAAATTTGTATGAAAGGATTTTAGCTCTAGGAAATGATATGGATACATCACAGTATCACCACACTGACCGAAAAAAGCATGAGAAAACTACATACAGTCCAATACCCTCAAAAAAGTTTCCAAATAATAAGCTAAATATTTAGACATATGTATGTGACTAAACATTCTAATTATTTTATGTGTTTTCTATTCATTTTGTGTGCACGCGCACATGTGCATGCCTAGTGTTCATGGAGGTGAGAAGGTGGCATCAGATTCCACCTAACTAGAGGCACCGTGGGGGCGCTGGGAACTAAGTCTGGATCCTCTGAAAAAGCAATAAACATTCTCAACCACTGAGCGATCTCTCCAGACCCTGTTTAAACAATTGGTAAGTAGAAAAAAAGATACACAAAATTACTGGTGTTCTAGTTTTGGGGATGAGTAACGACTTCATTGGTTTTCATTGTGTTATAAATGGACGAGTTATAATAAGAGGGCCACACACGACCATGATAACACTGCACTGTAAACTTTGTGATTTAACAAGTCTGTGCATTTCAGGACTCGAACTCTTCAACTAGGAAAGAGAGGTGGGAGAGAGGAAGTGGGGAAGATGGAGAGGGAGGAAGAATCAAAACCAGAGTGGGCTCATAAGAAAAAGTAACAATACAAGGATCACTGCAGGCTAGAATCCACTCAGATAGCTCTTACATAGTTTCAGTATAAAAATAGCAGTTTTGACAGGAAAATGTAGACAGGAGAATGACTTTTAGAACAGTACTTATACTCACTGCTAGGAGCTTATCTCCAATCTGAAGCTTGCCATCCTTGTGTGCTGCACCTCCTTCAATTATTTTGGTTACATAGATGCTGTTATCACCAGGAATATGCTGATTTCCAACACCTCCAGCAATGCTGAACCCAAGACCTGGTTGAAATGCACTTGTTTAGAGTCACATCAATAAGGTGAATTAAAGCTCAGGGGAAAAGGGATGACAATCAGAAGTGATCATTCCATCACACAGAAAATGATTTCTAGCTGACAATGGCGGTGCATGCCTTTAATCCCAGCACTGGGGAGGCAGAGGCAGGCAGATCTCTGTGAGTTCGAGGCCAGCCTGGGCTACAGAGCGAGATCCATGACAGGCTCCAAAGCTACACAGAGCTACACAGAGAAATCCTGTCTCGAAAAACCAAAAAAGATTTCTTAAGTTATCTGCTTTTCAGATCTTAAGTGTAGAGACTAGAGAGGTGATCTGTGGTGAAGAGGGCTGGCAGCGCTCACAGAGGACCAGAGTGCACACACACACACCAGCTCCCAACCACCAGTGACTCCAGTTACAGCGACCCAACATGCTCTTCTGGCCTGTGACCACCAGTCACTAACATAAGCAAGCAAAACAGTCATACAGATAAAATAAATCTAAATGTTTTTAAAAAACCTTAGGTTATAAATGCAGGGTTTCTAATAGTTACAAGTGTTCCTTTTTCTTTGAATTTCTTAAAAGTCTTTCTGTAAGTGGACTTCAGAATCAACAGAAATGTAAAATTATGTTTTGCTTTTGTTTCTACTGTAGTTACATTGTTTATTAATACTTCAATATTTTCTCAAGATTAAAACAAGTGAGGGGAAGTATTTTTTTCTTTGTACTAAGTAGAACACCAGGCTTTACAAATGTGGACACTTTCCCCTCCTAAACAGTCTTGAATTGACAACCTAAAATAACAATTTTTGCAGTTCCAAAATCCCATCTTCAATACCAAATTCTCCACAGTTTTCATTTGTTGGAATCCTACTTCCTCTAGGAGGTCAAGTGCTAGAATTACTATTTCAACTTATCCTCAATCTCATCAATGTCTTCAGAATTCAGAAATCACTTCACCAGTCCTCGAAACAGAGGTGACCGCCATGATACACACCATACTATCTTTTTCTTAAAAAAATAAAGATTTACTTATTTATTTATTTGTTTGTTTGTTATGTATAGTGTTCTTTCTGCCTGCATGTGTGCCTGCACACCAGAAGCGGGCACCAGATCTTATTACAGAAGTCTGTGAGCCACCATGTGATTGCTGGGAATTGAACTGAGGACCTCGAGAAGAGCAGCCAGTGCTGAGCCAACTCTCCAGCCCCATACTATCTTCTTTTAAAATCAAAAGTTAATATAAACACTGCACACGATTCTACTGAGATAAACGTATGATAACCTTCAACATAAAACAATGTTTAACTCGTGTTTCTTACACTGTCTTACTCTGATTGACAATGTACCTTTAGGACCTTTAATGAGTTTTATTTCCATGATTTTCTCTGATGCTGGCTTCCGCCTTTTCACGTACAATCGCACAATAGATCCAGCTTCTTTCAGTGCCTCGACTGCTTTGCTATGGGTTACATCTCGAACATCTGCTTCATTTACTTTCAGTATACAGTCATTTACTCTGAGAAAAACATAAAATATTAAAACAGTAAGTATCAATGTTCTATTTCACCATTTTTTAATTTCATTTTATTAAAATAATTATTTATTCCAGAACTATACATGAAGAAGCTACATCTTAAATTTCAATGTATAAATTTCTCAAGAAATTTATAGCACATCTCAGCAAAGGGAGGAAAAAAATTGAAAACAGATTAATTTAAAAATATTATTTGTGTACTCCTTCTGTACAGACAAAGATATTGGATAAAAATAGCAAACATTGGCACGGACCACTTGCTAGGCACTTCCTTGGTGTTTTAATTCTTAAACTACTTGTACCAGTTACGTATAGATAAAATTTTTACCCATGAGGCATGATGAATTTAAATATATTGCTCTCAAGGTCATTAATGAGTGACAGAGCTGTAATTAAAAATAAGAGAAATGGCTGGGTGTGGTGGTGTATGCCTTTAAGTCTAGCTCTCAGGAGGCAGAGGCAGGCAGACCTCTGAGTTCAATGCCAACCTTGTCTACAAAGTGAATTTCAGGACAGCTACGCTACACAGAGAAACCCCTGTCTCAAAGAACAAAACTGAACAAAAAAAACCCCCAAACAACAGCAAAACAAAAAAAAGGAGAAAACTGGAGCTCAAAGAAACTTAAAGTCAGTTAAGCTAGTTGAAGGTCAGAAGAAGGTAGTATCAATTTTAATTTCTTCAAATATGAGATGTAGTATTAAACATTACTTATATTTAAAAAATTAAAGACCGTATCATTTACTTCAAAGTTCTCTTATGTAAACAACATAATTTCATGGTAACTAAATTTACTTTTTTTGTTCTTATTCTCATCATTTTCAACTTTGCTCTGGTCCTGGCTTTGACTGCATGGCACTCCATCAGAAGAAAAATGATGGTCATTTCAAATTAGCAGAGGAGAACAAACCATATGTAAGACAGTACAAGTGGTCCTGATAAGTTTCTCTATCACACCCAAAGGAATGACTAGTACTCTGGGTGTGTTCTTCAATTAAACAGGGAACATAGTAATTTTCACATAAGCTACACAAACAAACAGGGAGTGACATGAGATTAGGAAGTAAATGTTGCATATGCATGGATGGTCAAATTCCTAATTTTTATGTCTAATTCACTAATATAATATATACGACCTGCCCTACCAATGAGAAGAGAGCTGAAGTACTCAGAACCTTAAAATAAGATGTTGATTTAACAGCTCATAGACTATAAAATCCTTACTCCCAACATGTCAGTCTGTAACTATATATAAACATAGATCAACCAAAGAAACTGGAAAAATGGCCCAAGGAAATACCAGTTTTGCAAAAGACATTTTCCAAAACAGAACACTATGTAAGTTTATATACATGCTTTCCTAAACAGAAAATAAAATTGTTTTGTGACTTTGTCTGATAAGGACAACTCATGACATCTATAAAATTGATTACATGGGGGCCTGGAGAGATGGCTCAGTGGTTAAGAGCACTGACTGCTTTTCCAGAGGTCCTGAGTTCAATTCCCAGCAACCACATGGTGGCTCACAACCACCTGTAATGAGATCTGGTGGCCTCTTCTGGCCTGCAAGGACACATGCAGACAGAACACTGTATACATAATAAATAAAATCTTAAAAAAAAAAATGGTTACAGACATTTAAGCCATCAAAATGCATTACTTGTCTGTGACCCAAGATGCAGTCCTAGGGCATGGCATTACTTGGCTGGGCAGTGGTGGCACATACCTTTAATCCCAGCACTCAGGAGGCAGAGGCAGGCGGATCTCTTGTGAGTTCGAGGCCAGCCTGGGCTACCAAGTGAGTTCCAGGAAAGGAGCAAAGCTACACAGAGAAACCCTGTCTTGGAAAAAAAAAAAAAAAAAAAAAAAAAAAAAAAAAAACCCAAAAAAACCACCCCCCCCAAAAAAAACCCCACAAACCCAAAATGCATTACTCAAAGTATTATAATACCTAAGATAAAACTGAATTCCCAAAGTCGGAAACAATACAATGAGAAAAATTACCCGAGAGTTGGTCATTTAAATGGGCTTGAGCATCTACCTACATTTAGTTTTTATGTTGTTTCTTTGTGTTAGTTCACGTCTTTTGTAACACACAACATTAAGTTTAAGACATACCGCAATCTTCCATCCTGGGCAGCTGCTCCTCCTGTGATAATTTTGGTGATGAAAATACTTGAGTCATCTCCAATGTGTGGGTTGTCTGTACCTCCTGCAATGCTGAAACCAAGCCCTGAATTTCCCTAAGGACAGAGGGAAAAATTCCAGAGATCTAAGCATTTAGGCTCTAGAAACTGTACTAAACTAGGAACTATAACACAAAAAGGAATATGCACAGGTAAGAGAAAGAGTCTAAATTAAATAGACATGCACTTCATATAAGGAAAAACTTCTTCAGAGGTATTGCTCAGTAGGAGAGGCTAAAGAAAATGTACCAAGTTCTTCAGAAGCCTAGTTTGAAGTTCTTTATTTACAAGTATGTGTAATTTGTCTGTGAATTACTCTCTACTCAGAGAGGTGACATAACAAATTTCTTTTAAAAGGCGTCTATCTCATTCATGTTTGATAGGGCAAATCTCTTCCAAGAGACAAAGCACGTGAACTCTTCGCTTCGCTAATTAACTTGTTAATTAATTAATGTATTTGAGAAAGGTCATCCTATGTAGCCTAGACTAACATCAAACAGGATGCAATCCTTGCCTTGACCTTCTGAGCTGGGAATACAGATGCCACGATGCCTGGCTACCGCCTTTACTTTTGAGGACAAACATCATTTCATCTTTTAAAAAAGGGTGGGTGGAGGTGGTTGCTTTTCTTCTGACCACTTTGCCAGTTGTTTACTTAAAAACCAACAAACTGGCGCTGATAAGTAACAGCAACCATTACTCTCTGAGATGTTTAACCAATGTACCCAAATAGCATGGCATTGTTTTAGTACTGAAGCCCAACCTGAGAACTTAATATTGGTGAGCTTTTCTTATGGCAAGTAGACTTTGTCAACTACCACTTTACCTTTTTGCTTATCTTACAAAAAGAAAACCGAATTTCTGAGGACTATTTGCACACAAAAGGGGTCCTACTGCCATAAGAAGTCTATAAAGAGAAATGATATTTCTTTGAACTAAGAAAAGGTATGTAAAAAAATGTCTATTTTCTCAAGAATTTTCTGCATGTAGCTTTCTAGCAACTCAAATAAATGAATATATCTGACTTGTTACTTTAACTATTCATATTTAAGGACTTAACTAATTTCCCACTACTTGTCCTAAAATTGCAATATAATTAATTTTTTTTTTGTTTTTTGAGCCAGGGTTTCTCTGTGTAGCTTTGCGCCTTTCCTGGAACTCACTTGGTAGCCCAGGCTGGCCTCGAACTCATAGAGATCCACCTGTCTCTGCCTCCCAAGTGCTGGGATTAAAGGCATGCGCCACCACCGCCCGGCTTATAATTAGATTTTTTCAGTTTATATTCCTTAAAGAATTAGTAGGATGTCAACACTACTAAAAGATTGTGAAAAGCTGCCAACAAATTTAAGTATTCAAGCTTTTTAAGCAGTGAAAAATATACAGTCCTAAACTAAATATGATAAATTCAAAAGGCATGGAGAGGATTATAAATCAAACAGCAAGAGATGTCATAAAATGCCACATTAAAATATATGTTATAGATTAATGCTGAGCTTACTTGAGTGTTACTGAGGTACCTGCCTAATTTAAGTAGGTGGCATGAAATTAAGTAGTAGACAATGAAGATCTACTACATATTCAAAGACCCTTTCAGTTTTACTTGTTTTTCAGGCATCCATTCTGGCTTCAAACACAACACAATGTAAATCTAAGATTTCAGTTTTTAAAATGCAGGCATTTTGTTACTCTGGAGAGTTACTTGTGTAGAACATTAAATTCCCTGAAAGTGCCTGCCAGACAAGGGCAGCCTTTCTAAACACAGCATAAACTGATTATGCCCGCACATCCTCTCATCCTCACAAATAAGAATGTATGTATGGAGGTAGGCATGTGTATCTGAGACAAAGTCTCAAAGCTCAGGCTGCTTTGGATGTGCTGTGCAGTAAGGCTGGCCTTCAACTCCTGTCACCTCTTAAGTGCTGGGGACACAGGCGTGTCGCTGCCCAAACGCGGGCCACTTTCTTAGAGACAATTAAAAGAAAAATCTGACAAACTACCATAGTCTAGAGCACCCAAAGGAGATAACTAAATGGAGGGTTGTTTCCTGGAAAAAACAAAACAAAAACAAACAAACCATAAAAACTAAGGAATAAGAAGTGTAGACTTCAGTTAATAATACTGTACGTACATATGATGACGCATTATGGAAACAAATACACTGTAACAAAGGCAGATGTTAACAATAATGGAAGCGGAGTGCAAAGTAATGGGAATTCTCTGTACTATCCTTATGCCTTTTCTGTAAATCTACAAAAACTTAAAGGACATTAAAGAAAATAAACATTCTGAAAATGCCATGGCTAATTTTATGACCTGTGATCTTAAAAACATTTTTCTGGTTTTGAAGAACATTTCCCCCTTGTATTCTATGATTGAACAATATATTTAAAATTTCAAACAACAGATTAAGATAATAGTTTTTACCCTTTCAAGTGTGATTTCCTCATATTCATAATCTGCATCAGTACCATTAACCTATAGAGGAAAAAGAGAAGTATCTTAAAAATTCAGAATGAAAAATCCAAAATGTCAAGATTATTCTACATGATTTGTTAATGAAAACCTGTTAAACACGACAGTGGTTAGAAAACATAGCCTCACGTTAGTAACTTTAGGAAAGATTTACCCGGAATGGAGGAGTGTAAATATGACTATGCTATACTAGTATTACCATGACTTTCAAAAACAGGAGGGGTGCATTTAGCATTTACTATTTTTGAATGCTGAGTTTTCTTCTGATTTTTTTTTGGGGGGGGGTTTGATTTTTTCAAGACAGGGTTTCTCTATGAAACCCTGGCTGTCCTGGAACTTGCTCTATAGACCAGGCTGGCCTCAAACTCAGAGATCCATCTGCCTTTACCTCTGGGATTAAAGGCATGCACCACCACACCTGGCTTAAAGGCTGATTATTAAAGATTTATTTTATGTGAATGAATGTCTTGCCTGCATACACACCTATGCCCCACATGCATGCAATTATTTAAGGTGGCCAGAAGAGTACATTGGATATCAGTGGTTGTGAGCTGCCATGTGGGTGCTGGGAATTGAGCCTAGGTCCTATGTAAGAGCAGAAAGCTCTTTTAACTGCTAAGCAACCCTCCCTCCCACAGCTCATCTTTCTTGTCTTGATCCACATAGCTAATTGGTTATCAGCTCTACATAATTTAAATACCTTAACTTTTGAAAACATTTCACTTCTTCATTCTCATTGTCATTTCTTTGATTCAGGCCTCATTTAAACTTCTTTTGGAATACTGCAAAGGAATGTCATCTATCCAATCAAATTTAGATTAGTAGTATCAACTGCCCGAATCACTGTATGTGTGCGCGAGCGTGCGTGTGTTTAAGATTTATTATGTATACAGTGTTCTGCCTGCACACCAGAAGAGGGCACCAGATCTCATTACAGATGGTTGTGAGCCAAGTGGTTGCTGGGAATGGATGGAACTCAGGACTTCTGGAAGAGCAGTCAATCATCCAGCCCCCAAATCATTCTGGGTTTCAATCAGACTGATTTTCAAAGTCCAGGCTGGTAACATAACACATGTCTTTCAAACCTTTCAGAAATTCTCTTTGTCTAAAACTAAAGTCTGTGGCTTTCTAACCAAGCCTCTGTATGAATTAACCCCCACTGACCACTTGCTCCCATCTGAGACACATCAAATATGTTCTCTTCCTCCTTTCACTTTATTCTCTATTCTCTCTAAAAGAAGCATCCCCGTAATGAGTGTCCCCGTAATGAGTTTGAATCCTTGCATTATCATTTCTAGTACTAGGGGGCTAGGCAAATATACTCACTATAGGTCAAAAGAGATTATGAGAGTCTATTTCTGAAGATGACTCACATTTTCTACCCTACTTACTCTACAGTATCACTAAATCTAACACCAAGGGGCATTGAGTCTAGGATTCAGGTAAGTCCTACTACTACCTTAAATAAAGCAAATTATATTAGATGGTTGAGCCTGGGTTTTATGATACTGTGTAGTACTTGGCTTTGCCTTACAGTTCATTTCTTATAACTTAGCAGATACTGCTGTGGGCCACAGAAATATGTAGTAGGAATTTAGCTGACTATGGCAAAAGCTATTATCTGGAAGAGTTAAAAAACTCTTCCAGAGGATAAAGCCAAGACACAAGGAATTTTAGTGATATTAGCTTCCCCCCAGAGCTGAGGACCGAACGTAATATTAGTTTTTAAATATATTAGCCGGTTCCTGCAATGATTTCCTGGTGTGCTATGGTAGCGTTCCCAATTAATTCTTTTTCTAAGAACTTCTAACAGTGTAGCTGATCATTCTTTGGGCACAATTTCCCCTATACTTGGGTATTTGGATAACTTCCCCCAACTGTGTTGACAACAAGTCACATAGTCAAGATCCCATTTTTTAGGCTTTTGTTCCTTTGTTTCTTAGCATTAGACTCAGAAGTCTGCCTTTCTGTAAAATTGTTGTCATTTGCAAGTATCCGGCTAGGACCATCTCCAGACAAAAGTATTTTATCTGAGATATCTCTCACACATCCAAGGACAGACTGCAGATAAGCATCCATATCATCTGCTAGTCTCCCGAATTAAAGTAAATAGTCAAGTCCAGGTAGATATTAGGTACAAGCCTTGTTTCTTGTGCAACTTAAGCTTAAACCCTCCTTTCTCCCATAGCCCAAGTGGTATGTCTACACTTCCCCTTTAACAGTCTACTCAGAACAAAGACTTTTATACACCAGGTACATCAAGCTGTGACACAGGCTGCCTAGCTAACCCTGCCCCGCCAGGAAAAGGCACAGCCGAGATTAAGGGCAGTTTGATTTCACTCATGACTTAGTGACTCAGACTCTTAACATTTTAACTAACCACTTCTAAGAATATAATTTGAGCACAAAATTCCCTTTTCTCAGATCTATTAACTAAATTTAGCCCTCAGTTGATTCTATTCTTTATTAGTCACTTCCCTTTGGGCTGTAAATGATAACTGACAATTACTGCTCTTTGTGTGGATCTTATCATCTCCTTTTCGACCCTGAAAGAATTCAAGCCTGGTGACCTTGCCTTAGCCAGAACATTGCTAATTGTATGGGTATATAACTGTAAACCTCAGAGACTTAGGGAGAACTAGATTGGGGAATTATGATGGAATGAACTAGATTTGGAAAAAACTAGATGGAAAAGAACTAACCAGAAAAATGTAGAGAGAATCGGGCAAGAAAGGAGCTAAGTATGAGAGCAGAAAAGAAGCTGTGTAGACAGAAAACTGACTCAGAAGAATAAAGCGGAAAGACTAAAGAGTTTCATGTATGTAGATTTATTGGAGTATCCTTGAGATTAATTAATCTGCTGCTGGTAGCATCTCTTCTGGAACTCTGGGAAAAGACTATAGAGGGGCTTGACCCTAATAGTCTTTGTTACCATAAAATCTTAGGAAACTCCAACTGCTGATGAGCAGATAAAAATGAAGGAAAACCAAGCAAGATCCTCGGTCCTCAGTCTTAGCTTCATTCTTAACCAAGTAGCCAGCACCAACTGCCATTCAAAAAACATGAAGTAATTTTAGACTTCCTAGTTTTTAGCAGTAACCCACCCAAAACACTATTAGCAGTTAGTTATAACCCAGCTAGTTAACCTGTGAAATTATGAGAAATAATGAATTACTGCTCTTTTAAGATATAGCTTTTAGTGCGATTTATATGAGAGATAGCAAAAGAAACACACACAATACACACACACACACACACACACACCCCAAAAACATAAGCCCCTTTGCCCTCTTCGCTGTATATAGTGACCCTTAGTCCAGGTCTGTCCAGAAAGTAGCTCATGATTTCCTTGAGGGCATTTGCAATCCATATCTACTGGGAGACATGAGGAACAGGAAGAGAACAGAAAGACTGCAAACCCCGCCACAATCATATGTAAATTTTTCATGGTCCTATTCATTTTCTCCAAACTCATCTATGTACTTGACATAATCCCACTCCTCTGAAAGAGAGGGGAGAGGAGAAGAGGGAGAGAGGAGAGAAGAAATGGAGAGAACTTGTTGCATATACTGTGGAGGGCTGGATTTAGACATAAATGCTTCATCTAAAGAGTTAGGCTGTTCAATGGTTGTTTATATTTAAATTTAAATCAATTAATACTCAATTAAATTTAAATTTCATTCTGCTACTGTGGTGGGTAACAATTATTGATATGACTTTGTTGTATTTCCCTTATATCCTAAGGATAAATCTCACTAAACACAGTGAATAGTGATTTTATTATTGTGCTTTGAATTCAGATATAGTCTTCTTACTATTAATTCTGTATATTTTCTTTTTAGATGACTGATTGCTAGGCATTTCACATTTTTTTGTTATTATAATTTTTGGAACCATACTTTCTCTTTTCTTTTTTTTCTTTTTCTTTTTTTTCTTTTTTTGAGACAGGGGTTCTCTGTGTAGCTTTGGAGCCTGTTCTGGAACTCACTCTGTAGCCCAGGCTGGCCCCGAACTCACAGAGATCCACCTGGCTCTGCCTCCCAAGTGCTGGGATTAAAGGTGAGAGCCACCACCAGCCGGCTTTTTTTTTTTTTTTTAAAGTAATTTATTTATTTTTATTTTATGTGCATTGGTGTTTTGCCTGCATGTAGGTCTGCTGTGAGATGTTCTCTATGGCAAATATGTTGCTCTGATTGGTCAATAAATAAAATACTGATTGGCCAGTGGCTAGGCAGGAAGTATAGGCAGGACTAATAGAGGAGAAAAGAAAGAACAGGAAGACAGAAGGAGTCACTGCCAGCCGCTGCCAGGACAAGCAGAATGTGAAGATGCCGGTAAGCCACGAGCCACGTGTCAAGGTGTAGATTTATGGAAATGGATTAATTTAAGCTATAAGAACAGTTAGCAAGAAGCCTGCCATGGCCATACAGTTTGTAAGCAATATAAGTCTCTGTGTTTACCTGGTTGGGTCTGAGCAGCTGTGGGACTGGCGGGTGAGAGAGATTTGTCCTGACTGTGGGCAAGGCAGGAAAACTCTAGCTACATATGTCTGTATGAGCGTGTTAGATTTTGGAGTTACAGACAGTTGATATCTGCCATGTGGATGCTGGGAATTGAACCCTGGTCCTCTGGAAGAACAGTCAGTGTTCTTAACCACTGAGCTATTTCTCCAGTCCGGAATCATACTTACAAGTGGTTATTGTTTACATACTGGAGTAACATTTATTATTAATAAACTTTAAAATGACATACATTTTGAATACTGATACATATATGCCATAAAGAAACAACAACAACAACAAAAAAACCCTGTAATACATATATTCAGTCCTTTCCTGACACAGACTTAAATTTTCTAATTAGAAAAACATCAATATAATCAAAGAAGACAATCCTATTATGTTAAAAGTGTACTACTTGGCCAAAGGAAGATAACATAGATGCTTAGTTTATTAATACCATGTAGTTTAGGTTCAAATCAGCAATATTTTTCCTATAGAGTCAAGATATTATGCATCAATATTCATAATTCATGACTCACACTGCATAATCTAAGTAACTAAAACCCTCAAAGCCAACACCACACAAGCCAAAAATCTAAAATAAAATGTACAGAAAAGCAAAAGCTTTTCCTAATGGAAACTAATTTTAACTAAATCAAAATAAGCCCTAAAGAGTTTGCTTAAAATATGCCCCAAATAATGAATCCAAGTTGATTTAAAAATACTTAACTATCAACTATATTACATATGGAAAAAATTGAAGATTTTATCATGTAAGAAATTATCAAATCTCAACTAAATGAATTTTTTTTTTTAACATTTCACCTTTAGGATTAGTTTTAAGAGAAAATAATGACAGAGAAGATGAGAGTGAGTTCAACAAATTTACCTTTTTACCTCTTTAATGGAACCTGTAGAAATCTTCATTTTTGATCCTTAAGTCTGCCCTACATTTTTACTTAAAAATATTTTATTTTACTATTTTTATCTTAAAAAAAAATCTTGTGTTTGTGTGGCTATCATGGAGGTCAGAGGACAACTTGTGGGAGTCAGTGCTCTCAGTCCTGAGGAATCAAACACAGGTCTGTAGGTTTGGAGACAGAATATGGCTAAATGGAGAGACAGCCAAGTTCAATGCCAGTGAGGTTGTATCAATTTGTACTTAAAACCGAGTTTAATACATCATATTTTAAAACTGAGAGCTTACCTCCAAAAAAGAATAAACAAAGATGTTTGGCCTCAGTACTTGTATTAAATATAGCAGTGAGGGTTCCAGTCAGGGAGGTAAGTCAAGAATCAGACACATGTGGACTGGCAAAGAATAAGTAAAACTGTATCTGCAGATAACAGGACTGCATTATAGAAAATCCAAAGAAATCTACAAAGGATCGGAACTAATAAAGGGTTCAGCAAAGCTATAGGATAAAACACCACTATCTAAAATTGTATGGTATTTTATTCACTACCAATAAGTATACAACTTATATACTAAAAATTATAAAATTTTGCTGAAAGGAACTGAAAGAAACTTACATATTGCTTATAAGAAATTTATTTATTTTTTTGAAAAACAGGAGCTAAAACCATTCAATAAGGAAAGAACAGGCTTCAACAAATCATGACAAGCAAACTCTACATTCATAGGAAAAGAATGAAGGTATAGCCCTACCCACATCCTACGAAAATGAAACCAAAATGGATCAATACCTAAATTTAAGAGCTAACATTATAAAAATAGTAGGAGAAAACATAAATGCAAATCCTCATGATTCTGCATTAGGCAAAGTTTCCTAAGACTAAAAGTAACAAAAGAAAAAAGTGTGATTTGGACTTTGATGTTTCAAGGGAAATTATTAAGAAATTAAAATATGGAGCTGGAGAGAGGCTCAGAGGTTAAGAGCACTGGCTGCTATTCCAGAGGGCCTGAGTTTAATACCCAGCATCCACATGGTGGTTCAGAACCTATAGTGGCATTTGATGCCCTCATCTGGTATAAAGGAATACATTCAGACAAGCGTACTCATATACTTAAATAAATCTTAGCTGGATGTAGTGGTGCACACCTTTAATTCCAGCAGAGGCACCCTACAAAGCGAGTTTGAACTCTACAAAGTGAGTTCCAGGACAGTCAGAGCTGTTACACAGAGAACCTTGTCTTGGAAAAAAAAAATTGTTTTAAAAGGAAATTAAAATAAAGACAACATAATGGGAGAAAAAACTGCAAGCCCTATACGCACAGAGGACTTCTATGCAGAACACTTCAAAGGGAACTAAAAGACAACTAAAAGTGGGCAAATCACCTAAACAAACATTTCCCCAAAGATGTAGAAATGGCTAGTAAACACATAAACACTGTTTAACTTCCTCAATCACTAGGAAATGTAAACCAAAGCCATAGTAATATAGGATATCTATAATTAAGAATATTGTAACAACACCCTTGATGAGGAATAACAGGATTAGTGGTGGTGGAGAAACTGGAAACCCCATATACTGCTGGTGGGAAACAGAAAATAATATAGCTATGCTGGAAACTAATTTGTCAATTCCTTAAAGTGTAAATATACTTATCATATAGCCGAGCAACTCCACTCTTAGTATGAAATGAAACTTTATGGGCACTCAAACTTCTAGTGTTAATCACATCAGTTTTATTCATAACAGCAAAAGTAGATACACCCCAAATGTTTCTCTGCGATGAGCATGTTCATGTAAGAGAATATTTACCAACCAAAAGAAACTAGCAGGGTGGGGTATGCTCAGTGCAGCCTGAGACTCAAAAGGGCCTTGGTCACTGCGGGTGGGGTGCGGAATGGGGGACCAAAACAGTAACAAAAACAAAACCACAGAATTGATGCTTACTACACCATGGACAAATTTTGAAAGCACTATGGAAAGTGAAAGGAGCCAGACAATTAAAAAAAAGTCACAAGTGGAATGATTTTATTTATGTGACAAATCCAGAACAAACAAAACACACTGTGACTTAAGGAGCCTGGGCACTGAGGAAGAGTGGGAAGTGATTATTTGTGAGTACAGGATTTCTTTATAGGATGATGAAAGTGTTTTATAACTCGATAGTGGTGACAGCAACATAATGTAAGTACATGAAAAACCAGGCATCCTGTGTTTTAAACAGGTAGATTTTGTGGTGTGTGATTGTGGCCTGGGGAAGAGATGGTAATGCAGGGCTCGTCTCTGCACCCAGACTGTTGGCAAACTTGCTGCTCTCCTATGTCTGGCTACTGAGTGTTGGGGTTACATACACATGCTACTAACTCTGGCGAAATTTACAATGAGTTAATATTTCAAATGGCATGTTGTACATGACCGAAAGCTTATTAGCACTGTGCTGTTGAGTGCTTGGGGTAAAAATACATTAATGTAGTTTTGTTGAAATATAAACAGGCACAACTTTTTGAAGAACAATTTAAGCAAAGTGGGCCTATGTGGCCAACTGAAAGCAAATCCTTAGGCACTCGGTCATTCTGGGCTTCCAGACCAGGAACACTGTATACATGCTGTTGCATTATCTTTGCAGGGGAGAGTGCAATGCGTGATCTGACTGTAGAGTCTCACTTACTACATAGTTATGGTGATGTGGTGGCCTCCAAAGGCTCATGAATGCTTGGACCCCAGTTGGTGGAACTGCTTGGGAAGGATTAGAAGGTGGGGCCTTGTTAGAGGAGGTGTGCCACTAGGAATGGGTTTAGAGGTTTCAAAAGCCCGGGCCACTTCCAGTTAGCTATCTCTCTATCCTTGTGATTGTCGTCTTACCGTGTAAGCACCCAGCCACTATAGTGTCACCCCATCTCCCCATCATGACGGTCAGGGACTAACAACGAACACTTTCTTCTAGAAGTTGCTTTGGTCACGGTGTCTCTTCACAGCAATAGAAAAGTAATTGAGACAGATGAATTGGTGTTATTGTGTGCATGTTCACGTGTATGTAGGTATATGTCGGTGTGAGTTTGTGGAGGTCAGAGGACTATCCTGGGTGTGGTCTTCAGATGCTGTCTGCCTGGATTTTTTCCCCCTCTTTTTATTTAAAATTTATTTCTTTATAAATTTATTAATTTTTTTTTTATTCTTACATACCAACTACAGTTCCCCTTCCCATCCCTCCTTCTGCTCCCCACCCTACCCCATATCCACTCCTTAGAAAAGGTAAGGCCTCCCATGGGGAGTCAGCAAAGCCTGGTACATTCAGTTGAGGCAGGTCCAAGCCCCTCCTGACTGCATCAAGGCTGAGCAAGGTGGTCCACCATAGAGAATAGGCTCCAAAAAGCCAGCTCATACACCAGGGATAGGTCTTGATACACCTGCCAGGGGTCCCTCAAACAGACCAAGCTACACAACTGTCTCCCACATGCAGAGGGCCTAGTTCGGTCCCACGTAGGCTCAACAGCTATCTGACTAAATTTTGGAGACAAGATGGTTTACTGGCCTGGAACTCACCAAGTTAGTCCCAGGGATCCACTTGTCTCTCTGCCTCTCCAGGGCTGGGATTACAAACACAGGCCACCAGACCTGGTTTGTTGTTGTTTGTTTTTTTTAGATAGGGTCTCAGTGTGTTGAACTAGTTGGTTTAGAATTCTCTACAGAGACCAGGCTGGCCTCAAACTCCCAGAGATCTGCTGCTTCTGCCTGTCTAGTGATGGGATTAAAAGCATGTGTCACCACGCTCAACTCACCTGGCATTATTTCACAGGGGTTTTGGGAAACAGATCCATGTCCTCAAGTACTTTATTGATTGAACTATTTTCCCATCCTTGTTTTTGAAACAAGGTCTCACTGTAGCCCAGGGTAGCCTCAAATTCACAATCTTCCCATCTCAGTCTTGAGTGCTAAAATGACAGATGTGGGCCACCACATCTAGCAACTACTAGTATATTGTCTTAATAATGAATAAATTACATTTTGTCTAGACTTTCTATCAAATCTCAAGTCATAGGGATTGTCTAGAAGGCCCCACCCCCGTCTCCCCAGCAAAGATATAAATGTTAGAAACAGTGTCTAGAGTGCAATGTTCTTTTCACATAGTCACTATCACTGTGAGAGGTAACACTGATGGAAAGAAGACTTTTGAAAAGTGATGAACAGCTCTTTGGAGTCGGCATCAAGTCTCTTTCTTTCAAAACCCCCAAGTATGCCACACACCAGTATTTATATGAAGACAGAATAAGACGTTTGTTGAATAGACTGAAAACTAACTGTGGATTTTTATTTTATTTTATTTTTTTTTTTGGGTTTTTCGAGACAGGGTTTCTCTGTGTAGCTTTGTGCCTTTCCTGGAGCTCACTTGGTAGCCCAGGCTGGCCTCGAACTCACAGAGATCCGCCTGCCTCTGCCTCCCGAGTGCTGGGATTAAAGGCGTGAGCCGCCAACGCCTGGCCTAACTGTGGATTTTTAAAAAGTGGGTAAAAGGGTTTCCTAAGTTTATAAAATGACACAGCCCAGCTGGAAGCAGAGCACTACTTCCAGTTCATGCACAGGCACCAAGCTCTTTGCCTCCAAAGCCACTTTTCTTCCAAATCAAAGTCTTAGATCATTGCTCTGGCTATTGATCTGGAAGGGGAAATTTTTTTTTAAAAAAGTAAGTTTACAGAAAAAAACTAAAATTGGAGTTAAAACTATTTCTTCAAATACACAGAAACCAGTTTACTAAAAAACTGATCATGTAATTAAAATTCTAAAATTACTGTGATTATGCAAGCATTATGTAAGTAACTACACAAAATTATTATGAGTTGGGTTAGAGAGATGGCTCAGCAGTTAAGATAGCTGGCTACTCTTCCAGAAGATCTGGGTTCAATTCCCAGCACCCACATGGAGGCTTGCAACTATCTGTAATTCCAGCCCTTGGAGCCCTCTTGTGGCCTCTGTGGGCACTACACACATACATTGCACAGACATGTATCTAGTCAAATACTCATACACATGAAATAAAAATAAATATAAACCACCCTCTAAATTATTGAGTATGTAAAAGCATTTAGTGAAAGTTATTTATAAACTCAAGATTAAAACATAAATTTCTATTTTACCATTTCTGCTTTGTGTAAATCCTAAAACGATTTAGTATTGCTTCATTTACTATAGCAACTCAACCAGATGACAGTATGATTCTATTTACTATCAATGATAGGTATATTGTATACTAGTAGAAACAAAACTTTTTTGAGACAGGGTCTCATGTAGCCCAGGCTGGCCTTAGACTCACTATGTAACCCAGGCTATCCTTGCACTCCTGATCATCTGTCTGCCCCTGCTTACCAAAGGCCAGCATTAGAAGTGTGTACTATCACAATCAGGTTTGCAGTATATAAAGTCTTAAGTAGAATTCATTACAGAAAATAATGCTGTGGCCTTTTTGACTACATGAAATTGAACAACAAAAAGGGCAGAATTAGTTAAATCTGGTGATGAACAGAACTTACGTAAGTTGGTGTCTCCAAGCTGTCTGTGTTGACCAGCACTGGAGGAGGATTTGCCTGTAAAGAAAGAGTTGTAAAGTGTTAGTCTAACAAGGAAACCACCAAGCTCCAGTACCATGTTCTAAGTAATAACAGCTCAACACAGACTGGCTGTGAGTCTTTTTTTTTTTTTTTGAAGCAGGGTATGGCTCTGTAGCACAGTCTGGGTTTGAACTTGTGATACTTCTGATGCAGCCTCCCACGTGCTGAATTTTACTGGCTTGCTATTTCTAAAGTTATTATGTTATTTAAGCTTTTTATATATTAACGCATTCAGGTGAGATATATTAAACAATACAGCCAAGTGAGGGAAAACGAGATCTAAACAGCTGTAACTAGGTTTGCTATTGTTTCCCTTTTTCTATTTTCTTGTGTTTACGTACATGTTGTATATGTGTGACACACGTGTGAACACGTACACATGGAGACCTGAAGTTAATGTCTGGATCATCCTCCACTGCTATCCCACCTCACTCTTCAAGGCACATTCTCTTACAGACCCAGACTCTAGTTCTACTCTTGCATGGCAAGTACTTTAACCACAGAGTCACCTCTACAGGCCCAAGTCTCTATTTCTATGAAAACAGGTTCAAATATGAGATTTGAAAAGAAGCTCACCACAGTCTTCTCTAACCCAAGTGGCATTCTTTAGTAAAACAAACAAAACTACTTTGTGAGGAAACCCAGTTATTTATTTCCAAGGATCCCACAAACATTCCAATCATTTTATCAATCTAGGAAAAAAATTCTGCCAAAAATGAATTATTTGAATGTTGAAAAAAAGAGTCCTCTCAAACATACACAAAACTATCTGCCACACAGAAAATCAGTCACAAATTAGGAGAAACAGACTATTTCTCCATGTAAAGACCTAGATTATTTTGGTTTTTGCTGTTTTTCTAGACCATCCACAAAATAATGTTACAACATGTAGAACACTGAGCATCTAGTAACTCTGAAAGGAAAAAGAAAAACAACCTGGTTTCTTGTTAAGTTCAAGTTCTTTTCTACATGGATGATACTAAGGAACAAAAATCAATTATCAAATGAAAAACATACCAGAAATGATAAATTCTTCTTAACATTATTTTTTCAAAATGTTTTAAGATTTCTTTGTAATAGTGCTAAATCAAACACTAATATGAAGGATTACTGTCCTTTAAACGAACTTTCAGAGAGAGATACTTATATGGTAACATTAATTCTTTAAAGAAGTACACAGCAGCCAGGCGGCAGTGGGGAACACTTTTAATCCCAGCATTAAGGAGGCAGAGGCAGGGGAATCTCTGTGAGTTTGAGGCCAGCCTGGACTACAGAGTTTCAGCACAGCCAGGCTACAGAGAAACCTTGTTTAAAAAAAAAAAAAAATTACTTAGCAAAGTTGTATAAAAGCACATTGTAACACAAGACAGTTTTCTTCTAAATATACAAACTGGCTTTTTATTTATGTACTTAAATTTAAATTTTTGTTGTTTTGAGGCAGAGTCTCATAGTACTGCCCAAGATCTGGAATTCTTTATGTAGCCCAGGCTGGCCTTAAACTCACAGCAATGCTCCTGCCTCAGCCTTCCAAATGCTAAGATCACAAGCATAAACCACCATGTCCAACTTTGTGTAGGTAACTTTAAAATGTGAATATGTAAGCCAGTAGGGAGACACATGCTTGCAATCCCCCACAAGGCTGAGGTGGAGAATCTCAAGTTCATGAACAGCTTGAGTTACAAACAGAATTCAAATGATACATTACTGTCAGTCAAATACTATTCCAACGACCATTTGATAAAATGGGTAAGCACAACAATTTCAGTTTGGGCTACATGTATAAGAGGAGTAGTTTAAAATAAATCAGTAGTATTTTAAAAAATTATCTACAAAGACAACATGAACTCCTCCTACATGTTCAACCCTATTTAAGTAGTCTATCCATGATTTAGTGACATCAAACAAAGCAAAACTTACAGACATCTGGGATTTTACAGACAGTTGAAATGACTCATTTCTTTCTTTCTTTTTTTAAAGACTTATTTATTTATTATGTATACAGTGTTCTGTCTGCATGTATGCCTGCAGACCAGAAGAGGGCATCAGATCTCATTACAGATGGTTGTGAGCCACCATGTGGTTGCTGGGAATTGAACTCAGGACCTCTGGAAGAACAGCCAGTGCTCTTAACCGCTGAGCCATCTCCTCAGCCTATGACTCATTTCTTAGTGGCAAAATGAGATTGGTAATCTTTACCTTACTCATGACAGAGCTTCACTGTATTCTGCCTAAGCAATTTTAGAGAAAAGGCTATTTAAAGTTTAAAATAAATTATATTCCTCACCCACTGTGAAAGGAAGTCATTTGATTCCCTCGACTCATCTGTATCAACCATGCAATAGGTAGGTGTTTACGGAAGCCTAATTTACATAATTTATTAATATATTAACCATAATTATTAAAATGTTTCCTGTCAGAAACAATCATCATTGTAGATGCTTTGTTTTTTATTCTAGTAATTTATAATACTGAAATATGTATATAAAACAATACAATCTTCTATTTACTTAAAACTTAAATAATGCAGAATAAGTTGTCTATAGATATTGGTAAAATTTAGAGTGACCATACCTAAAGGGAAACCTTAAGAAACATGAAACTGGAGAAAAAATCATGAATATTCACAGTAAGAATTAAAAATTTAAATCAAACTAGCAGCTGGTAGATAAATCTATCATGACAGAAGAAACCCTAGCAATTTAAAATACATTGTGACAGAGAGAGAGACCTTGGAACATTCAGCATTAAATAGGACATCTCCATCGAATCTCTCCCTTCAGGGCTCAGAGAATCCCCCAGAAGAGGAGGCAGAAAGAGCAGAAGAGCCTGAGGAGATGGAGGACACCATGAACAAGACCCTCAGAATCACCATGATCAAGAGCTTGAGGAGATGGAGGACACCATGAACAAGACCCTCAAAATCACCATGATCAAGAGCCTGAGGAGATGGAGGACACCATGAACAAGACCCTCAAAATCACCATGATCAAGAGCCTGAGGAGATGGAGGACACCATGAACAAGACCCTCAGAACCACCATGATCAAGAGCCTGAGGAGATGGAGGACACCATGAACAAGACCCTCAGAATCACCATGATCAAGCTCACATGGACTCAGAAGCCGAGACAGGCTGCACCAGCATGCAGAGGCCTCCACTCCCTGTATGTGTTACGGCTTCCAGGGCAGTGTTTCGCTGGGATTTCGGAGTGGGTGAAGGAGCGGGGCTGACTCTTCTGCCTTCTCTTGGGCTCTTTTCTTTTTTCTTGGCCAATTCTAATGAGTTAGTTTTTGTTTGATCATATTATATTTTATCATTAAACACGTCATTATAAAAAAGAAAAATATCATAAAAGGTCATTGGAAATAAGAAGTTACAGACATAAAGCTCAAGTAGCAAAATGGACTGATTACCTCAAATGTAGGCACCTAACGTAACAGTAAAACATCCAAGTGGTATCAGGAAGTAGGAAATGAAAACATCTATGGATATATAAATTATGTACCAATTTAAAATTTTCTCTCAAGATGGTATTTGTTGAGATAGTATTTTATATTTCTCCAATTTATAGTAACAGGAATGAATGGAGGAACACAATTTGCGCGGACGTTGAAGATATAAACACAATACAGATAGATACAATCTCATAGCACCAAACTTAAAGCTACGCTACCAGCAAAAATAAAGGACAGGCCACTCTGACAGAAGGCAGAAAGTGTAGCTACAGAAAATAAACTAGTTTTACACAGTTGCACTAAACATCTAAAGTAAATTTCACACAGATTCTTTTGAGTGCTTAGTGCTTCCCTGTAAGCAAGGTCACTCATTCCAAGTTACCTCTTGTCCCATTAAGGTCTTCAAGGTCTTATGTTGGTCAGAGTAGCCCCTGCTTTCTGTTTTCTTATCATCTTAGGTGGGAAAAGAAAAACTCACTTCCTACATCTCACTCCAAAAGACACTTTATGTCAAGACCTGGTCCAAGATGTCTATCTCATAGTTATTCTGTGATATCTGACTATAGTAATCCAAATGAATATTCAAACTTTTTATCCAAGAGGACTATATGAGAAGTAATATAAAGAAAACATGTCATGAACAGTAGAAAGTTACACACATGCTTATCTATTATTGTTTATTAACGAATATAGCAACGTATGTGTTTTCACTTGACAAGAAAGCCCTATAAATCACTTAGAGGCTAGGGGAAGGGATAGTACAAAGGCAGAGATATTCCAGAGAAAAACAAATGGACGAGCCAGTAACAAATCGGACCTGTTAATAGTAACAGAGAGAGTTCATTTTACTGATCTATTTCATCATCAATAAAGTCTTTGGTAGTGATTGCTGCTATACCAAATTACAAAAATTCAGAATACACAGTAAGAGAAGCTAAAAAGTGGACGGAGTTAAGTACAAGTATTAACAACTAGAGGATCTAGGTAAAAGGATGAAACATCTTTGTACATTTTGCAACTTTATAAACCTGAAGTGATTTGAAAATACAGACCAATATAAAAACAAAAATCTAGAAAGCAATAAAGGAACTTCAGTCAAGTGTCAGTATACAATTACAAAAAAATTAATCCAGATAATTGCATTGATGCTATTTTATTTAAGATTACTCATAAAATGAAAACATATCCAGTCAGACAATACTACTGATACAATAATTTAAGACTCAATACTCTTTTGTATCGCAAAATTTGAAAAGTTCAGAGGTCATTATACCTCTAAGGTAATGACTCTCATTCAATAATGAAATTAACTGCTAACTTTTCTCCTGTAGAGTTACAGGCTCTTCCAGGAAGTCAATTATAATATTACTATATTTGTAAGTCCCCCTGATCCACAGGGCTTATCTCTCAAGATGTTGCACAGGTATTTAAAATAATCGGGTAGTAGTACTGTACCGTGTGTGTGTGTGTGTGTGTGTGTGTGTGTGTGTGTGTGTGTGTACCCATGATAAGTTTAATTTATAAATTAGTCACAGAAATAGATTATCAGTAATTAGTAATAAAATAAAACAACTTACAACATTATCTCATAATAAAACTTATTTAAAGTTTATGTGTCAATGGCTTCTAGAATTTTCTACTTAAGCCAAATCTCAGATGGGGAAGGATATTAACACATATGATTGGAACAATTACAACAACAACAAAAAAGAATAAAACCAACTTATTGTGAAGTGTGTGAGTATCAAAAGAGCTCCTCCACCAAGCACACCTCAAGCATGGAAGGGGAAAGAGGGAAGAGAGTGGGAGGGGAGTGGAGGGGGAGGAAGAGGTTGAGGGGGAGGGAGGAGAGAAAGAACGAGAGACCATCCAAGAGTGCACTAGGACAAAAGCATTTTGTCCAGATTTTAATCACAGAATAGTGCTTCAGGCTGACATGAGCAAGTCTAAAGCATCCACTGAGTGCAGAACACACCTCTGGATTATAAAGCTAGAACCATACAGACAAGTGGCTGCATCCCTAGCAGAAAGAGTCACATATCATCACATGCTTGATTTTTCAAGTGGAAAACTAGAGCTCTGAAAAATTGAGCAATTTCTTCCACTATCACATCTAGAAATGAGTGTGACAAAATAGTGGTGGGTTTAGGTCAGACTATGAAGTTCATGATGTTTCATTAATTTTAGGGAGCCATTCAATGTGTCTTGCCCTGTACCATTTGTAGTCAGCTTAAATGAAGTTCAAATGATATGATCAATATAAAAGCACTTTGTAAAAAGGAAAAACAATATAAGGTGTTTTTGTTTTTTGTGTTTTCTGGCCTGTGTGAAACTTACTATGTAGACCAGGCTGGTTTTGAGCTCACAGGGATCTGCCTATCTCTGCCCCCTCCTCTGCTTTAATGGTAGTATTCAAGGAATGCACTATGGTGTCTGACAGTCTTAAAAAATTATCCATCTATGTACCTTTCTTTCTTTGGGGGTTATTTGCCTAATCCTCAAACTTACTGGGAATGGGGTGGTGTAATCTCTCCCTTACAGATAAGGGGAGTATAGCATTTAGGAAGTGTAACCTGTCTGTGTTACAAAGACAGGACTAAACTCCGAATCTTTTGCCTTCCGCTTCTGTGCTGAATAGTTTTATGTCAATATGACACAAATTAAAGTCATCTGAGAGAAAGGAATATCATTGAGAAAATGCCTCCATAAGATGGAGCTGTAGGAAACCCTGCACGGCATCTTCTTAATTAGTGATTGATGCAAGGGTCCCCTGGATGGGCGGGGCCATCCCTGGGCTGGTGGTCCTGGGTTCTAGAAGAACACAGGACGGGAAAGCCACAGGCAGCAAGTCAGTAAGCAGCACCCCTCCGAGGCCTCTGCACCCCTCCGAGGCCTCTGCACCCCTCCGAGGCCTCTGCACCCCTCCGAGGCCTCTGCACCCCTCCGAGGCCTCTGCACCCCTCCGAGGCCTCTGCACCCCTCCGAGGCCTCTGCACCCCTCCGAGGCCTCTGCACCCCTCCGAGGCCTCTGCACCCCTCCGAGGCCTCTGCACCCCTCCGAGGCCTCTGCACCCCTCCATGGCCTCTGCACCCCTCCATGGCCTCTGCACCCCTCCAGCCTCTGCACCCCTCCGAGGCCTCTGCACCCCTCCAGGCCTCTGCACCCCTCCGAGGCCTCTGCACCCCTCCGAGGCCTCTGCACCCCTCCGAGGCCTCTGCACCCCTCCGAGGCCTCTGCACCCCTCCGAGGCCTCTGCACCCCTCCATGGCCTCTGCACCCCTCCGAGCCTCTGCACCCCTCCGAGGCCTCTGCACCCCTCCATGGCCTCTGCACCCCTCCGAGGCCTCTGCACCCTCCGAGGCCTCTGCACCCCTCCGAGGCCTCTGCACCCCTCCGAGGCCTCTGCACCCCTCCATGGCCTCTGCACCCCTCCGAGGCCTCTGCACCCCTCCGAGGCCTCTGCACCCCTCCATGGCCTCTGCACCCCTCCGAGCCTCTGCACCCTCCGAGGCCTCTGCACCCCTCCGAGGCCTCTGCACCCCTCCGAGGCCTCTGCACCCCCCCGAGGCCTCTGCACCGTTTAACTGCCTCCAGGTTCCTGCTCTGTGTGAGTTCCTGCCCTGACTTCTTTCAGGGATGGACAATGATGTGGATGTGTGAGCCAAATAAACCCTTTCCTTCCCAACTTGCCTTTGGTTATGGTGTTTAAACACAGTAATAGCAGCCCTGACTTCTATTTCTTTACATCCTGATTCCTCTAAAAATAAAGTACAATTTAAAAGGTCAAGCCTGAGTTCTAAATTCTTTTAAAGATTTTTTTTTAATATTACATTTTTAAAGTACCTAATTTTTTTCACATAATAGATTTTGGTCATATTCTTTCCCCTCCCCAAGTTCTTCTTCCAGACCCTCCTCACCTTCCTACCTACCCAACTCCATGCGTTTTCCCCTTTCTCTCAAAATAAACAGAACAGAATTAAAAACAAAACAAAAACCCAACAACCCCAGAAAACAAAATAAAGACCCAGAAGACAGGAAAAAAAAAAAAAAAAAAAAAAAAAAACCAACCAAACAAAAACCATATCAGCCGGGCGGTGGTGGCGCACGCCTTTAATCCCAGCACTCGGGAGGCAGAGGCAGGCGGATCTCTGTGAGTTCGAGGCCAGCCTGGTCTACAAAGTGAGTTCCAGGAAAGGCGCAAAGCTACACAGGAAAACCCTGTCTTGAAAAAACGGGAAAAAAAAAAAAATCAAACAAAAAATCAGCAAACTATAACAACAAAAATCAATGGAGACCATTTTGTGTTAGTCAACTACTTCTGAGCCTGGGACATACCCTGGATTGTGGTTAATATATCCAGTGTCACTACACTGGAGAAAACTCATTTTCTCTCTCCCAGCAGGTCTCAACTGCAAACAGCTTCTTGGCCAGGGGTGGGACCCCATGTCTACTTACTTCCCCTTCTCTCTGCTGGGATTCCGTCTGACCTGAATTTGTACAAGAAGTCACAGTCTCTGAATTCCTATGTGCAGCAGCCCTACTGTGTCGAGAAGACTGCCCTAGTCATCCATCATGTCTAGCTTTCACAATTTTCTGCCTCTTCTTCGGCCCTGATCCCTGAGCCTAAAGGGGAGGAGGGTTGGATGAAGACATCCCATTGAGGGCTGAGTGCCTCACAGTCTCTCACTGTCTGCACACTGTCCAGTTGTGGTTCTCTGTGCTAAATCTCATTTGCAAGTCTCCGATGAAGGTTAAACAATGAAGATTTAATTTGTTTTTTTAAAGTATGTATATTTGTGAATCAGGTGCCTGTAGAGGCTAAAGAAAGTGTCACCTGACCTCAGTGCTGGGAACTGAACTTGGGTCTTCTATAAGAGCAGTACCTGCTTTTAACTGTTAAGCCAGCCTTTCAGCCCAAGTTACATATCCCTTAAAAGAATATGTTTCAGAATTTATCTGGGGACAAACATTTAAGTTCTATTAATTTTACAATAAACATGTTATACTTAATAATGAGACAATCCCATCATCTTTTCTCGTAGTATAGAGCATGTATCACCATCATCACCTAAGGATATCAATACTGGTTACAACTGAGGATATGGCTTTTCTTATACGTGCAGCATCACTGACTTTGTTTGCTTGTGCTTTGAGACACAGTCTCTATGTAGGCCTGGCTGTCCTGGATCTCACTCTGTAGACCACACTGGCCACGAACTCACAGAGATCCACCTGCCTCTGCCTCCCCAGTGCTGGGATTTAAGGTGTGAGTCACCACACCTGGCCACTCACTGACTTTTAAATTTATTCATTTGTTCTCTCTCTCTCTCTCTCACTCACTCACTTACTCACTCACTCACTCACTCAAAAAACTTAAGCAGATAGTATGAGGGGATTATGTGCAAAGGTACTGTGCAGATAACACCTATTCTCTTTTTCACTGGGAACTGAAATCAGGACTCCCCATACCTCATCTATCAGTCAGGTTCCTAATCACTGCAAAACCTCTCAATCCAGAACTACTACTACTCTAGCAATGCAGATTAGCCAACAGACTTTATCACCGTAAACTATCCAGTTACACACCAGTAATTGGTTGGAATGAGTTGAAAACAAGTCAGACTGACTTATAAACTTTTGTTTTTTAACTACAAGCCTATGATTGTTTCAACAATTTACGGTAATAGTGGACTGCTAAGTTAGGGACACCGAGTAAGTAAATGAAAGAACCTAAAAACAGAGCAGAAACCTGTACAAAATTTCAAGGGATTCTAGCAAACTATTTTAACATAAAAAGTACAAGGATCAAGTAAAATAAGCTTTCAAATCTTCTTTTGAAAAAAATGTTATACTATTAGACACTTAAAAACATATATTAATCTTTACCATGTTATAACAACTTTTAGATTGCTGATTGCTCATTCTTTGCAATCTGAAAATAATATGTATCTGGATTTACCTATTCATGATGGCTTCATAATGACTAAATTCTTAATGATTTCTACAAAAGGTGAAGACTTTGAAGTCATAATATAGTATAATTCAGTCATTATGATACATACATCTCACTATACTACTGATGATTTCTCCTAGAATCTCAGTATGGCTACTTTGTCTGATTTTCAGGTTCCCCCCACAAGGTTTCTCTGTCTAGCTGTCTTGGAACTTGATTTGCAGACCAGGCTCAAACTCACAGAGATCCTCCTGCCTCTGCCTCCCGAGTGCTGGGATTAAGGCGTGCGTTGCCGCCGCCGCCGTCGCCACCACCAGGCTGATGTTCAGTTTTTAGCCTAAGATAAGCCCTAAAATGTGAGAGACCCCAACTGCTCTCATTTCCCTCGCAGTGGGGCTCGTTTGAAGCTGTAATTAGACTCACTCACACAATGTCTACCTACCTAGATTTATGTCACTGTCAATTTCAGCAAACATGTCTATAAACACATGTTTTACATTATGAGCAATACTGGAAGCTCTTAAACAAAAGATCATTAATACTACACTTACTACTAATTTTACTGAATATTAATATGTGTTGCAAGGGCAATAAAATGTCAGCAAATCACTCCTTCCAACTAATAAAATTCTAAAAATAAAAAAAATCATCAAATTCGCTGACATCTGACTACAATTTTACTTTTTTCTCACTGTTCCATAAGCTTTAAAAAAGTAGACTTTAGTTTGGAGCAGTATTTACAGAAGTTACAAAGACTATAAGTATCTCACACAGAAGCAGAGCATCATGGCGGACATCTACATCCCAGCACTCAGGAGGAGGCCCAGCATCAAGGCCAACAAGGACGACACAGGGCCCTGTCCTAAAACAGGGTTTTCATGTAACTGAGATACACTCTACATCAATACATGTAAAGCATGGGAGTTAACCAAATAACAAAAGGCTGAGTATTTCCAAAGACAAATCTACATTGAGAAACAGCGCCATATAAAAGAATGGATCTGGCAAAAGAACAGGACCACTAATTGCAGAAATTAGACAAGTTTATAGAAACAAAACCATAGAACTTACTTTGAACACTGTTACAAGTACAAAGGCATGTTAACAAATCTCCAAACGTTTAATATAAGCTCAGAATGCACTTCGTTTCATAGACTACCAAATAAAAGCTAGTGTTGAACCTATCTTAAATCCCAACTGAAGTCAAAGCAAATTAATATATCTAATGAAAAAAAAAATACTTCAACAGTTTTAAAGGAATACAAATAAAACATTGAAAGCAAATTAACTTTTTATAAAGAAAAAAGAAACCAATAAAAACCTGTGGTGCGTTGGGCAGGACGACAGTACTCTCAGCAGGGGCGGGCAGGGCAGGGGTCACAGGGACAGTGGGAGAGGAGGGAGGAACAGCTTCTGTGGGCTAAAATCACCAATGACAAAAAATCAGGAAAAAACATCAAATAAAAAAGACATAAACAGAAAGTTGTACCATAAAGATAAATTATAGTTCTCCATATAATAATTAAAAAGTGAGAAAATTATTAAGGTATTACTTTAGTTAGTTAAGTAATGAAACTGTCCTATGGCTATTTCAGCAACAATTATGACCTCAACTTACAACATCAGTGTCTATGGTTAAGAAGATCTGTTCTTTAGAATGTACCAACAAAGACAATCAATCATGCACTATTTAATGATATGATTGTTTTATAGACAGGTTGCAAATTTTTTTCTAGCATCCAGAAGCTATCTGATTATTTTTCCTTTTCACATTAAAAAAAAAAAATTAGCCTACCATGCAAATGTTTATGAATACACAGGAAAAGATTTAAAAAAATCTCCAAACAGAATTATTATCATTTAAAATAATCCATACTATTAAAACTCTTGCTTCCGAGAACAGTAAATAACCTGCCTAATGTTCCTGTGAAGTCATTATCCCAGTTACCACTGGCTCCTTCATGTGATCTACTCGACAAAAGTGGAGGGAAAAGCACAGAGGTGTTTCGGCAATTTAAACCAATAAACTGTAATACTTTGTATACTTAATTACTGTCTGGCTTGATTATTGTTAAGAGTATTATGTAATATGCACACAAAATATATTTTCTAACAAAATTATACTACTATAAACACATTAACTCAAAAATACAAATGAAATATAATGTAAGAAAACATTTAAAATCAAGCAGATAGGGAGACAATGGATACTAACAGAGACTTAAAGCAAAGAAGAAAAATTAAGATGAAGCTACTTTGCTTGTCACTGATAAAATTATATTAATAACTACTGTTTATAACATCAGTCAAGATTCATTAAAGATGTATAAAGCCACGTGTGGATGGTGCACTGGTTGAGGCATAATTCAAGGACAGCCTGAACTCATAGTAATATGTATTATTATACAATAATACTGTCTCAAAACCAAAACCAACCAATCAAACAAAAGACTAAATGAAGATTTGAACAGAAAATTTTACAAAGTCTTACAAGTGTGCAAATGCAAACCAAAGCTAGTGAGTTGGCATTTTATACATACTAAGGAATGGGGTTATTCAAACAAAATGACAAAAATCAAAGTAACAAGTGGCGGCAACGATGAAACTAAAACCCTTGTGATACTGCTGTGTGTGTATAAAATGGCACAGGTTGGGGTTGGAGAGATGTCAGCAGTTAAGAGCCCTGGCTGCTCTTCCAGGGGACCCAGGTTCAATTTCCAGCACCCACATGGCAGCTCAAAACTGTTAACTCCTGTTCCAGGGGATTCAGCATCCTCACACAGACACACATGCAGGCAGAATACCAATGCATATAAATAAAAAAAAAAATAGATTATTAAAAAAATAAAATAAAATGGCACAGGTATTTGTGGAAAACAATTTAGTGGTTCTTCAAAAGCAGCCATGGAACTATGGTGTGATCTAGTAATTCTACTTCTAAACAACTAAAGAGTGGGAAAAAAGATTCAACTACTTGTATACAATGTCCAAGGCAGTGTCATTCCCAAAAGTCAAAGGTGAACGAACAATTCAAGTGTACATATATACAGATAATCAACAATATGTGGAATATACCTATAATGGACTACGATTCAGCCTTACAAAAGAAACACATTCTGGCACATGATATTACATGGGTGGACCTTGAAGACTTTATGTAGGTAAAATGAACATACCACAAATTGGTTCTACTTATACACACTTTATTATAATAATATTTTAAAGATGACTATCACATCCTATCACATTGCTAATGGATATTTAAATCCACACAAAGTTTAGAAAAAGTAACTTACCAGTAAATACCTGTATTAAAAACTGCCTCAAGTCTGACTTAGCAGTTTAATGTAGTCTTAAGGAACAATTTAAAAAGATATTCTCTGAGATATTCTCTGGAGAAGAGTTTATAACTGGGGAATTGTGGAATATTATAAATATCCTAAGGTATCTCAAGTAGTGCTAACCATTAACATCAAATGTTTTGAGCAATTAATCTATAATAGCTTATTAATCAGATGGAATACTGCTTATAATATTAAAAGAGAGAGGAAACAGAAAGAAAGGTTTGAAATGTTAACAAATGGGGTCAGGATCATGACTGTTTCCTTTCTTGCTTTTATTTTGAACTTGATTTCTCCAATTGTTCACAATAAATACACAGAGACATTATAAATACAGGGTGAGGGAGGAAGATTGGTGCATACTAACACAAAATAAATCATCTTTCACCAGCACACTCTCTGTAAGACAAACAAATGAACGTGCTCTAAAGACACTGCAAATCTCAGTAATGCTGGAAGAATATTAACACTGATAAATGAGCTTAAATTGATGGATTCTGCTATCTGAATTTCTTATTTTCCTTTCAAACAGATTTTTAGCCATTAGATTTTATGGTGAAAAAAAAATCAATCTCCCCTCCCCCCTGAAGAAGTAATTCTTAAAATGAGGGATGACATTTGCATAATATTGTGAATATACTTAATGTCACTAAGTTATATACTTAAAAGGCTAAAATAAGTGGCTGGAGAGATGGCTAAGAGGTTAAAAGCATTAACTCAGAAGCTGGGTTTGAGTCTCAGTTACCCACATGGGTGACCCTGGTTCCAGGGGACCTGACGTCGTTTGCCGTGGAAAGCAGACACACTGACATACATGTAGGCAAAGCACCCAGACATGAAAAACATGTATCTAAAAGGCTGAAGTGAAAACTGTATGCTATGTTACTTCACCACAAAGGAAGAAAGTACACCGAATTAAGAGGGTATGGCTTTGACTTGAAGCTTCAGTCACTATTTCTACTTCTGAATTCTGTCTTTGAAGGTTAGAATTAAAAACTTAAATGGTAGGCAAACAATTTTCACTCAGATACTCCCACGACCTTTAAAATGATTCATGACAAAGCCCAGAGGAAGAATGGTTTTGAAAGAATTGTTGCTAGATCACTTGGATGTACATGCTGAAAGAACATGTGAATACAGATTCCTAGTTTCAACCCCAGAGAGAAGCAACCCAAACCCTCTAGAAGGCAATATGGTAAGACACCACCGCCTTTGTAGAGAAGGCGACTTACTGAACAGAGAAGTAGACATTGCTCGAACCAAAGCAGGGTAAGGAGATGCTATCAGCTGTGAGCAAGGAATGGTGGGAGTGAGCACTGTGCCATAGGGCGTGGTAGCCGGGACAGGGTGAGGGCGGTGTTGTATGGGCACAGCAGCATAAAAGCCTGGCATGAGGCTCAACGATCCCAGTGGAATACAGAAGCAACCTGTAGATGCTGAAGCAGTGAGGAAATGGAGAGTGAGGGGAGGTGTGAAGGGAGATTTCACGCTAATAAGTGAGTATAGAAAGGGCAATGGGAGCAAGGTTTCTCATGTTAGACAAGTAAAGCTGTAAATTATGAGAACAGAGAAAAATCAGGACAGACCTATGCTGTTAGACCAGATCTGGAAGTACTGGTATAAACATAATGGTTTTTCAATACATATAGAAACAAAACTAAAATACAGGCATAAATGTATTTCCCAGATCTGCCTCACTGAGAACAACTAGGACACTTACTACCTCAAAGCCTAGACTTGTATCTAGTACCCAGGTCTTGATTTTTAAATACCCATCCTCAAATAAGAAAACAAAAGAGTAGTCCTTACAGAAATGGCTGGCTCCAGTGCTAGGATCCGGTGAGTGTGACATCACCTGGACATCCTGCTATCGGCCCCAAAGTAAGTAAGTACTCCAAGAAAAACAGTTATCAAAGGGCCTAAAAAAACATCCTGAAGGGCTGCCACCTGGGAAACACCCAAGACTCAAAATAAATAATAACTGTATTAGATTAGTATTAGTATTAGAAGAATATTAGAGACTTTTCTTTTGCTGTGATAACCATGACCAAAAGACTTAAGGAAAAAGGAATTTATTCTGGCTTATGGTTCTAAAAGGCTAGAGTCCACAATGGCAAGAAGTGGTAACATGCTGGTAAGAGCAAGAAGCCGGCGGGTCTCTTTATTCATCCATACACAGGAAGCATTGAGAGACATCAAGTGGGGTGAGGCTATACAATCTCATAGCCCGCCCCCCAGTGATGCACTTCTACAGCAAGGCTGTACCCACCTAAGGATTCTATTATCTCCCCAAACAGTACCACTTACTGAACAAGTGCTGAAAAACTTGGGCCTATGGGAGAGATACTCTCATTCAAGCTACTAGAGTAACAGTGGCCTAAAACTCAATAAATAAGATAGGAGAGTCTATATTGAATAAATGCACATAGGAATTAATAAACAAAATGCATTTCCTAGAAATAAAATGCTAATTAAAAAGTGTAGAAGAAATGGTGAAATTATCAAATCATCATCATGTTATAATTCATTTAAGAAATAGCAATGGATGCTTAAACTTCCTCTTGCTGTTGCTAAGTGAAACTTCCATTTCATTTTACTTGACGAACATCTGAATGGGACACAGACGCGGACGAACGGGGACACATACACACACACACACACACACACACACACACACGCACACGCACACGCACACGCACGCGCACACGCACACGCGCACGCACGCACGCACACACCATACATTATGTATCCCCTCAAAATACTAACCTGGATAAATCCAACAGATACTATCCTAATAAAGTAATCAGAGGTAACTTTACAGTAACAGGCAAAGTGAAACGAAATACTATCTCAGAGGAGACAATGACAACACTAACTTTGGTGGCAAACACAATTAACTGCATCTAATCAAACAGCCGACCCAAACCAAGCGATAATACTACAAAACAACTGGTCATAGTCATCATAACTGTGATAATTATTTCTTACAATGTTTGTTCAGTTTTGATGAGATTTAGTAAAACTACTATAAACTGTCCATATTTTAACTTTTATCGTGTATGGGTGTTTTGGCTGAAGTATGTCTTTATCCCACACATATGTACTGCCTGAAGAGCACAGCAGAAGGGGTCAGATCCCCTGGAAGTTACAAACAGGGGTGAGCGGCCATGTGGGTCCTGGGAATTGAACCAGGATCCTCTCGAAGAACAGCCAGTGCTCTTCACCATGGAGCTATCTCTGCAGCCCCCAGAGTACATATTTAACATATGCAATTTGATGAGTCGACACATAGGAAATCGATGATCACAATGCACCCTGTGTATATATATATCCACCACCTACAAGAGCTTCCCTGTGTTCCTTTGCTGTTTTAGTTTTGAGTTGTTAGAACACCAAAAGTATTTGATTTTTAAATGTCTCAAAATACCATAATGTAATATCCTTTTCTTATACTGGTATTAATTTCTTGGTAATGGTCTAGTAGTAAAAAAGTACTACTATATTAGTAGTGCTCACTAGAGTCCTAATACTAGGTAAGAGTAACAGATCAAATAAAACCAGGTAAAGCTACAGGCTTACCTCAAATTTCAAAGCACAAGAAATATATCCACTGGTCAGCTGCTCCCTAAATCCCTTTATGACAAACTATTATTCTTTTTATATTACATTTCAACCCCACTGTACTGCTCTTTTCAGGGCCTGTTCTAGAATCTATCTCCTTTGGGAAAGGATCTAAATATTGTTTCTTAAAAAAAAAAAAAAAACAAACCCTAAAATACCCTATGACATCTTAATCTATCTTGCTGTCTATAAGACACCTGGAGTTAAGAATTCTGTGGAAGAACACATGCCCTACCTTTTCAGAAGGCTGAACTTAACAACAAATGACCTACCAACAACCAAAATATCCAGGGTACAAATGATAAAGTAACAAAATAATCCATTCAATTCACTTGAAACAAAACTACAGCCCTAAAAAACCTAATCTAATGAAAGTTAATGGAAAATGACAGACACTAGATCTTACAGAGCAGTGAGGAGAGGAAGTAAAGAAATGTATGAAGATGAATACATTGGAGAACATGATCAAATGCTTGGGACTCTAAATTGGAAAATGTCAAATAAAATATAATGCATATAATGTATGGGTTAAATACTGAGCAAATGTAAAGAAATCATTACACTTGTGTTATTTCAGAAAAGAAAGATTAGAGAATAGCACTTTAAACTTTAAAAATCTTCTAAACCCATATAAATCAAGTAGGAAACAACCACCATTATGTCACTCCTGTCCTGTACCATCGGTAAGATCAGCTCGCTAGAGGCCTGGTTTTTGTTTTGAAAAATCTTGGTCATGTGACTAGCAACAGTCTCAGTTGTTTGTATCCATAGCAACACCACGGAATCATTAGCCTCTGAGGCTGCCTTTGGAGACTTGTTTCCATGACAACAGAGGTTATATTAACACTGTCTGAAGGAACACTGCAGAAAATTGTAAATTTTTATAAAATAATTTGACAGATCATACACATTTTCAAGTACTTTTGAAACAAATATCACATTGACAATTATGTGAAAGATGCTTTAAAATGATTTAACAAAATTGCACTAATTTTCTACATAGGTTTATATTTTATACTAATTGAAGGTCTTAATTTAGGAAACCTGTACTTAAAATGTAGACTTTTATGTGATCTGTGCACATCCTCATTTATGAATAGTAGTGCTACCCCTCACTTTTAGGTATTCAGCAATACATACATATTGTGTTAGCCTATTTATCAAATCTCTTTCTGTTTAGACAGCCAATGTGCTTTCTATTACATCCGTAAGAATCCTAAAGTAAGAATCAAGAGGCAAATTAGGAGACTGTGATAATATAGCTGAGAGGTGATGATGGCGTAACCTGATGCAGTATCAGTAAAAATGGACATGAGCAGTCACACAGAAACTGTGAATGTAGAGTTAATATGCCTTGAGGACTGATGGGAAGTAAGAAGTATTAATAATAATCTCCAGCTGGGCAGTGGTGGCGCATGCCTTTAATCCCAGCAGGCAGGTGGATCTCTGTGAATTTGAGGCCAGCCTAGTCTACAGAGTGAGTTCCACGACAGCCAGGGCTACACAGAGAAACCCTGTTTCAAACAAAAAACAAACAAACAAAAAGAATAATCTCCACAGCATGATGCGGTGGTACATGTCTTTAGTCCAAGTACTTTGGAGGCAGAAGCAGGAGATCTCTGTGAGTTCGAGGCCAGCCTGGTCTACAGAGTAGTGAGTTCCAGGACAGCCAGGGCTACAGAGAAGTCCTGTCTCAACCAAATAAAACAACTTCCACAATAGCAACTAAAAACTATTTCCTAGATAATAATTAGACTTGGACATAAAGGAGCTATAGTGCTATCTAAGTTTCTATTTTTCTTGCTAATTATTAAGACTTTCAGGACTGGAAGGGATTGGCTCAGTGGGTGAATGCTTGCTGAGCAAGCAGAGCCCTGGCTTTAAAACCTAGCTTCCTAAAACTCAAGAGTTTGTAAAACATAAGACAATCAAGAGAGGCTGTGCAGGGGTGGCACACACCTTTGATCTCAGCACTTAGAAGGCAGAGGCAGGGGGATCTCTGAGTTTGAGGACAGCTAGGCGGCTACAGAGAAACCTTGTCTCTGGGTGGTGGTGGTGGTGGTGTGGGTGAACACAGAGATAAAACAAGAAATGATTTTCAGAATGTAAAACTGACAAGATAAATAAAACCACATTACTAAGTAGCTAATATTTACATTTTGTATCAACATGCTTCATGAAACCAGTAAAATGTACTTGGGCTAAACATGAAAGTCCAGAAAGATCTAAAAGTACACTGTATTTTCAAGGAAAATGAAATAAACAAATGAACAAATCTTTTGGTAGCAGTATTTTAAGACATAACCACCTTCTCCCACTGTTGTTGAATAAGGATCTTGAGTTTAACATGGCATAGTTGGAATTCTTAATCCAAGTTCTTTGGACCTTTATTTAATGATCTACTATACCACAAAGAGGCATGCTTCTGATTAAATGTCAAAGCAGCTACTTAAAAGAAAGAAAGAAACCAAGAAAAAACTGCAAGCCTTTTGAATGTTTACAGAAGGATAAAATACAGCCAAGTACATTTATAAAAACTCCACTTGGGAATTACTGTATTCAAGAAAGGATCAATATCTGCAGGACAAAAGGTGTTTCTCATGGTTTAATATTTTTCTTATGACTCATATGCCCTTTGCCACTGTCACTGCAAACATATTGCATCTTTAATATGAGCTGTATAGTTTTAAAAAACTGAAACAGTATTTCAACCAGTTGTGTGACATCCATGCAGCATCTCAGAAGCAAGTATATATAAAATCAGACATATTTTAAATAATCCACAAAGGATATCAAAACACAAATATTTTTAAAACTTAAAATAGCTATGGGAAATAGGAAAAAAGATCTAGCAATTAATTCTATTGTAGAAGCATGGATGTGAAATTGTTAGTTTACACAGACAAGTTAGCTCATGAATCTATTATTCTTTAATTGCAACAATTCATAAAACTCAGTTAAGGTTTCTAATCTCTTCATTATGAAAAGATTGTATTTTATATTAGCGTTCAGCTAACGACCTTTGAAAAAGGATGATTCAATCACTAAGAATTTAAAGAAAACAGACTTAAAGGCTGAATTTAAAGATCTGGTTACATAATTAACACAGGGAAGAAATTATCAATTAGTATACCTTTGTCTTTGATATTTTTCAGAACTAGCCAACTAAACATGTGCCATCATGGACTTCATTAACTACTAGGCTAACACGGGCCCTTGGCGCTGTTTAGTAACCCTTTCTGCTCTGTTCCAGTCCCCTTCTTTAAGTCCCCAATGCCTCCCTCCACTTACCTCTTCAGTTACACTGGCCTGTTGCTGTCTCCATGGCTTTCCACTTGCTATTTATACTTTTCTTCCCAGAATGCTCTTGTTTAGACATCTACAGTCCCAATTCTATGAACTCTTTCCATCGTTACTCAAACATCACCTTCACATCCAACTCTCCATCACCAATCCTATCACCTCCCCACAAATCTTACTTTTTCTCATTTTCTTCCTGAATACCACATATTTTTGGTAATTAACTGTTGTCTCCTATTAATACGAGGTTCACAAAAGCAAAGATTTCGGTTTAGTTTTAGGTTCAGTGTCACAGGAAACTGTGTGTGTGTGTCAGATGAACCAACCCAATTCTGGAATGGATTCTGAATACTTGCTCTTCCTTCTCTTACTCCCTTTCATGCTGTACACAGACAGAGCAGACACTGGCTGAAGGTTCTTTCTGCATAGGGGGTAGCTACACCCAATCAAAGTGTTCAAGGCATTCTATTTGCCAACCCTACAAACAAGTTTCAAAGTGTAAAAATGCAAAACCAAGCCAAACTAAACCATACCAACCCCAAACCCCAATCCAAAACAAGGGCCTCCTCCCTCCTGTCGTGGGACAACAGCGCCCTGCCTAGTGCTGGCGGCCTGTGTGACAACGAAGGTGTCTGCAGAGTTCCATCTGTTTCCTCTTCAGACTGTCAAGTCCATGGGGTCTTCCCTCTCAACTTGCAGGTTCTCCTATTCTCAGTCTGGACTCTACTCTCATAGATCTTAAGGTGTTTCTTTCTGTTCCTATCTGCTTTACCATTTTATTTCCGTTTTGACCTTTTAGTTCTCGAATTCACTTTTTGTTATCAGTCTTTTGTTTTTCCTTTTGAGACAGATCTCACTATGGAACTCTGGCTGACCTGTAATGTCCTCGGTAGATTAGCCTGATCTCAAATGAAGAGATCCCTGTCTCAGCCTCAGGAGTGCTGCAACTAAAGGCATGTTCCACAGTGCCCAGCCCTTAACACTTGTTCAACTAATCTTCTCTTACATTACATCATTATTGTGGGTTTTGTTTTTTCTCTTGGTTGGACCCTGCTAAGGTTAAAAATCCTCTACCTAAGACATACCTGTTTTCATTACTTTTTAAAAATTAAGACATAATTCTTTTTTACTCTATAATTAGATTACTTCTTCAGATTCCTTTCTTATGAGGCCATAATATTTTGTGGAACTGCTGACAATGGTGGCGGCCATCACTGTGTTCGTGGTACTGAATGAGGACGATGGTGCTACTGAACTGGAGACTGACCTCCAGGCCTGGAGGAGCTGGGAGGGCTTCGGGGGTCCTGTCTTGTATAATTCTTACTGAATCTTGATCCAGATAATATTTCCATTCCTAATTTCTAAAAATAAGGAAATAAACTCAGAATAGGTCATTTTCCCAATGTGCTATGCCAAGTAAAGGGCAGGATAGAGACATAAACTCAGGCCATTATCCTCCAAAGATATCCTTAACCAGCATAGAACGCTGTCTCTTTAAATAGCCTAAGATGAAGTTCAGTTGTTCTCAACTGTAATCACTATTTAGCAGCAAAGGTGATAGATAGCACTCCACTGATATACCTCATATCTGTTTCCTAAAATACTCTGAAACCAATTTCAAGTTTACAACCTTTTATTATAGTAGATAGTTTTACAAAGAATAATTAGACTATACAAAAATCAAGATGGGATCCATTTTATTTCAATTCCAGGATATAATCTCCAGTTATTTTCTGAAAACCATTTTAAAAAACGTGTACTCTGTAATAATCATTATCTGTTTCAAAGCTAGATGGCTAAGCTAATGGGAGAAGTCTCACAAACTAAAACCCCAACCCATCCCCAAAACTGTTTAGAAATGGAAACAACTTGGGGTTTTAAAAATTATTTAAAAATTATTTTAATTTTATGCTTATGAGAGTTGTGCCTATATATATAGGTTTGTATACCACTTGCAAGCACTGTGCCCAAGGAGGCAAAAATCCAGTACACTGGATCCCCTGCAACTGGAGTTACACGTGGCTGTGAGCTGCCTCTTGCATGCTGGGAATTGAACCCAGGTCCTCTCAAAGAGCAGGCAGTGCTCTTACCTGCTGAAGCATCTCTGTTAAAGATGTATGTGGTGGCAATGTCTTTAAATACTCAGAGTTCTGTGAAGACGCCTTTTAAAATCCTCCTCCTGGGGTTGGAGAAATGGCGGGGAAAACCACGTGCTGTTCCTTCCAGGCCTGGAGATCAGTTCCCAGCACCCACGCCAGGCTACTCACAACTGCAAAGTAACTCCAGCGCCATATTATCCAACAGCCTCTCCAGGCCTCCACGGCAACCTGGACACATACAGCGCACACATATTCACATTAAAAAAATTCCCTGCCATCAAATACCATGGTCAGTTAATCTATACTTGCTTAAAATCAGACCAGTGTTTTTGTTCATCAATTCCTATGTAACTGTAAAATGATTACATCAGTAGGTTTACTTAAAAGTTTCTTAAAGTGATAAGTATAGGCTACATGTTCTGAACAATTATTTTTACTTTTATCAAAATTCTAAATTTACATAATAACATTGTTGGGGATTGATAATAGAGTAAAAGATCTTTTTTTTTGGTTTTTCGAGACAGGGTTTCTCTGTGTAGCTTTGCACCTTTCCTGGAACTCACTTGGTAGCCCAGGCTGGCCTCGAACTCACAGAGATCCGCCTGGCTCTGCCTCCCGAGTGCTGGGATTAAAGGCGTGCGCCACCACCGCCCGGCAGTAAAAGATCTTTTAAAAATATGAGTTTTAATGATACAATTCTAAGTTCTTCACATGTGTAGAGTATAACTCCTCACATAACTTTTCCTTTTTCAATTTCATTTAATTTTATGCAAGTACTTTGCCTTCATGCAAGTCTGTATACCAAATGTGTGTCTGGTGCCAGTGCTTTTGTTGTTGTTGCTTTTGAGACAAGCAAACTATGTAGCCCTCACTGTCCCGGAACTCGTTATGTAGACCAGGCTGGCCTCGAACTCAGAACTCCATCTGCTTCTGCTTCCCAAGTGCCGGGATTAGGGTGCACCACCACTGGCTAGCCAGCACTCTTTATTGTTGGTCCTCCCCACATTATTCCTCTGTTCTCAGAATGTTTCTAACTACTTCTGAAATGTCTTACAAACCCTATGTTATAGATGTGCCCAATTTTAAGCCATAGTTGTACATAAATTTTGTGAAAATAATGACCAAATCATATTTAGAAGCTCCAAGCTTCCTTTCAGTCAGTGCAGGATTAAATGGAAACAAACACCTATATAGTGTCTATTTATTCAATAAATTATTTATCAATGCATTTAATATGCTGGGCTGTAGGAATAGAAGAGAAACTGCCCACCTTACAGTACCAGCTCCTATGAAGCTTACGGTTCAGCAGATGACACTGTACTGTGATAACCCTTCAGAAAGTAACACTGCTTGAAAATAAAGAGCCAAAATGAAAGCCTAACAAACCTGAAAACGCCATAGATGTGTAGCTCCATCCTTTTGTCAGTAATTTACTTTAAATTTATCTTTAAAACTTACTTGACTATATTACATATGTAAATATGAAATGTGTTTCTTTTAGCCTATTTGTCCTTGACAGAAGGGCCAACTACATTAAGATATTATATAGAAGCTGCACAGATGAAAACTTACATAAAATATTTCTCATTTAGTTCTTCAGACTAAGCCAATCTAAATTTAAGATAGCAACTTTGTATTTTTTTAATAGAATTTAATTTTCAGGCCAGATTTAGGTTCACAAAAAACTGAATGTCAAGTACAGCAAGTTCTCTTGCATACCCTCGGCCCACACATGTATACAGCCTGCCCACTATCAACACCCTGCAACGGAGTGGTCTATTTGTTACAACAGACGAACCTATACCACCCCACCATTCTCAAAGTCCAGTGTATACCAGTTCACTCTTGCTGTTGGACATTCTATGGGTTTCCAGATGTAAGATGGCATCATCTGCCATAATCACAGTCCAGTGTATGCTGGTTCACTCTTGCTGTTGGACAGTTTACCAGTTTCCAGGTGTATAATGACATTATCCACCATTGTAGAACCACACACAATAGTTTCACTGACTGATTCTTCTCTCTAATCAAAATCCTGGGAACTACTGATTTTTACTTTGTGACATTCCCCAAAAGTCACAAGGTTGGGATAATACGTATAAGGCCTTTTCAGACTGCTTTGTTTTCTCTGACTAAGCATTTACTATTCTTCCCTGTGTTCCTTGACTTAATCTTTTTACTGCTAAGTACTATTCCATTGTCTGATGTGTATCAATTCACCTAATGAAGGACATCTTATTGGCTTCTAGGTTTTTGACAATGATAAGCAAAATTATAAACATCTATAGATAGCTTTCCTGTGGACCTAAGTTTGCAGTTAATCTGAGAAGATTCAAAGGAGTAGCACTGCTATGTTGTACGGTCAATGTTATAGGTTGTAAAAGTCTCTATAAATATTGTAAATAAATACTTTTTGTTTAATATCTGAGTAAATACATATGCGTGTGCTGTAAAAATCTTAAGACAAATGGAAATATGATGTATGTCCCTCAATATTCTTCCTGTAAAAGGGTGAACATTTTCAAATGTGAGTCATGGTCTTTTGAGTGAGGAATTAAATAGATGCTCCTGCCCAAAGAAGCATTTTATAACTAGTCAGACAGACACTTTGTGCCTCCTTTCTCCTGGAAACGATCCTACTCTTGATCAGAGTCAGCACTTCTGAAGAAGTTTTAAAAGGCCGCCTACTTACTTTGTATATATTCCAGTTTAGTGCAAAGGCACTACAATACTAAATATAAGCAGCCTCTTAAGGATGAAGACTATCCTCCCATCCTATCGGGACCAGCTTAATAAAAAATGTATAGATATAAGGGTGGAATCTAGGATACTCCAAGATAAAGACGTCTTGGTAGGAACACTGAAGCCTGTTGCCTAGTTATAAGTCAGAAGATAAATGGATATAAATAGGTAACCATATGCCTTTGTTTGCCTAGGAAATACGTATTTGTACTTGTCCCACTTTAGTTATTAATAGTACCCTCTTTCCATCTAAAGCCTAAGAGTTACATAGTCATCCTGACTGTGAGAAAACCGAAGTTTTTTCCAGGCTCACTTCCTCCCCAGTGGGACAAATAAGAAAGAAGCTATCAGTCAGAGGAGCAGCTTAACACTAAGGCACTACACAGATGTTCACGGAGGGATTAGGACAGAAGAAGACACAAATCTGCACCAGCTCTTCTGAGTACAAGATGATGTGTCTGCTTCTTCCCTCATTCAACAGTATTTGTGTTGTTGTATTTGGTATGTTGCCAACAATGCTGCAGAAGCTGAGGATTAGCATAAACATAAATGGAAAATTCTGCCTATAGAAACGGACAGTCTAGTGAAGGAAGCTCACTCGGAACTGCATGGGCACTTGCACTCACTCATAAGCACATACTCCCCCCCCCCACCCCCACACAGGTGGGAGTGTGGGGGCAGAGCGAGAAGCCTATCCTAAACCCAAAGCCAATAGGATTTGCTGTTATCTTGGAAGTGAAGCAAAGGAAAAGAAGATAATCTTTTTGTCTTTATATTCTCAGCATACATAAGAATAGGAAGTAATAAGGTTAAAAACTCTTGGAGCTGAAATGTAGCTCAGCGGTAGAGCATGCTTATTAGCATAGCCCAGATGGTGTGTTTTCTTTCAGTCAAAGACCACAACAATAATAACAAAGAAGAAAACAAATGAAAAACTTAGTTAAATGAAAACAAGAAAATCAGTAATAGTAATAATGAAGAAGTTATATTTTTAGTATTTCATATGCGTAACTCAAGTGAAAATACTGAGTAAACAGGAAGCTGTAGCGACAAAGCCTAGTATACAGGAATTAGCTCTAAGCTAAAGACAGAAATCCTGATGGTAATAGCACGAGACTGGACTGGACAAGATTACTTAAAAACACACAGGCACGCATGCACGAGAATTAAAGACTAAACAATAAGAAAAAGGAAGACACTCCAAAGGAAATGAAGCTGGGAGAATATCAGAAGATCAGCATCTGAAAGTCAAAAGTGAAAAAAAAATTAAAGTAGCAATCAATTGAGTTAAATTCTTTTGCCTAGTAGGTAAAATGAAGAGTAAAAACTGACAAGTTGGATTTGGTAACATACACACATAGAGGCATTTCAGCTGTTGGTGTTAGTGAGAGCTATTTCAGCTCATGGGAATGACCTAATATACAAGAAAAGGCGACTGAGAGAGTGGAAAGTGGAGTGGGATGAGGCCTTGACTAGTCAAACGGGAGGGAGATCCAGCAGAAGAGAAGGGTGAGCTTTAGGAACACAGACCGTTCACCTACTGCAACAGGCTAAAACATAAAGGAAGACTATTTACTCAGACCGAGACTGAGAAAACAGGTACTGTAGGCTTAACGTGCAGTTTCAGAGCTGTTGTGGAGAAGGCAGAGCTGCAATTAACAAAGTACTGATGCTTCCAAGAAAGAGACGAAGGGGGAGAAGGTTAAAATTATGGAAGAATGTGAGCAAGGCAAAGAGGGATGTCTCAGTAGCAAAAGACAGTAAAAACCATCGGTCCCTGGGGTCTTAAGAGGATTAAAAAAATTATTGTAGTGGGAGTACTGAACAGTAAGCTGAAAACAGTGCTAGTCATGTGAAATGCTTGCATCAGAAATTTAAGTGATATACTGAGTGGTGTTGAAAAGTCTTGAACATAATCATTTGAGTAGATTGTTCAAGTAACAGAAAACACAAGATCCTTGTGGATAAAGAGATCAAAAATAGAAAAGCCAAAGTTTTATGTAGATTATATAAGGATACTGGAAGCCACTAAACATGATTATCCAAATAGTGGGCAGAACAAAGACAGTAAGTCCATAGCTCAAATTCTCAGCAAATCACATGACTAAGAGAGATGCAGATGTTCAGAAAGGGAGGGAAAGGAAATATTGCCCAATGACATCTGATCTTACTGATGGAAGTTTAAAAAAAAAAAATAAATGAGTTGAGATTACAAAAAGCAGTTTTTATAGTCATGAACCAAAGAAAAGGGAAAAGGGAAGTCATCCACAAAATAGTAAGAACAAGAGAAGAAAGACATAACTCCATCTCTTGGTCCCATGGGAACTATTTACAAGAGCAGGATGGATGGATGATGTGAGGAACCAAAAGGAATGGTTGACACTGCTTATAAAATTATTATATATGTATTAATTATTCAAAACAAAGAATAGTTCTCATATGAAGTCTCTGAAGAAAAAAATTATAGCAAGGTAAACCAATTCACAACAAATATATCTTAATAATTAAAGAGTCCCCTTTCCCAATTCACAATATAAACTTCTGAGGCAAAACCAAATGAATGGAGATAGCATGTAAACAATATTTTTATTACTATTGTTGAGGGTTAAAGGGTCGAGGAAATCCAGAGCACATGGGATTTGTGTGGCCTAAGGATAATATGAAGCAAAAAAAAAGAGAAGAGCCACTGTGGATCATTAAAAAATACCATTCCAGGTAACTGAAACAGATATTAATTTCATAAACATTTACTAAGCACCAACAGGAGCACTTGGTATCTTGTAGATCTTTGTAACTATTTGGTTTTCTTATCATTCAGAATACAATGACTTCCTAAAAGTTCCAAATATTACAAAGAACCTGGCACATAATCATAGTTTTAAACATGAATATTTCTAATAGACAAGCAGTTCAAATGAATTTGTAAGCAGTTTCTTTTAACTTGTAGCAGGGTGTGTTTGGGAATAACAGTAGTGATTGAGATAATAATTAAAGTTTTATTTAGTAACAACTCTCCAAATTGCTAAAGTATAATATAATTCAGTTAAAGAGAATGAGATTAAAAGTTAAGCTTCCTACCAAATCTTTAGAAAGTTCTTCTCAGACAACATCCAAACAGAAGGCCCTGCTATTTGCCAATCACAGTACAGAACATATTCATAGTAGTTACATAGTATATGTTCAACAACAAATGATGAAATGTCATCAATCTACTTTGTTCCTGACAACATACAAATTCTTTTGGTGCTACCAAGCTGCCAAGCCTGAGTTATTATACAAATGTACTCCAGCATCAACTCAGATGCAATCACGTCTCAACTTCTTTTTCAGTTCCACTATATTTTATCCTATAAAATAAACTCCAATAAGTCATAACTAAAGACTTGAACATATCAATTATGCAACTCATCAGATAGGTATAGGAAAGAAAAGTGAAATGTGATTACTCCGGGAAAAACCTTTGACTTAGGAATTTTTTCTACTTCCAGAGACAAAACACAAAGGTAAAGGACAAGAGAACTATCTGTTAAGAGGTTTGCAAGAGAAACTAACTCATTCCTCAGCGTACAAACACAACAGGAACCAATGGGGGGTGGGGTGGGAGTGGGGGAATAATATTCAGTGGTGTAACAGGACTACAACCATCTCAGTGTCTAGGTTACTGTATTCTAAATTCTATATTTTCAATGGTTTTATATGTAAACTATTGGTTTTTTCATTTGTATATGTCCTAAGATGAATATCAGATATATCAATGTGTATATACATATGTATAGTAATTTACATAAATCATCAGGTATATTTTTATTGATGATGAAAATATTATTTAATATTAATCCATAACAACCAGTAACACTAACCTTTAATTTTTTCATCCTTTTATGATCAGAATCAAGATAAAAACATTCTTAGAGCAGTCAGTATTCAATTTAAGAGTCAATCATTGCCTTTCAGTAAGTTTTGGCTGGAAGCAACCTCAGTGCCTACATATAAAATGATGATGCTTCCTACTCTTGAATTTCATCTTAAGCATATGAGAAATAGGTAGAATTTCTGACTTTAAAAGTTGACATTTTACTACCAAAAACCATTATGAGAAAATTCTAGTAACCAAAACAAATAAATCAGCTTGGCAATTATATCTATATTTACTGTGCTGCCTCTAGTGATGGAAGAAATAATCTTTAAAGGAAATTTGTTTTTAAAGGCCCAAAAGAATGTTTATGCATCTGTATGCATATTAAGAATCACTGACTTCAAAGGAAAAACCAGTTTTATTTTATTTTTAAATTAGACTATTTTATACCCTCTTATTTTTCACTAGTTGAATATATGCTAAAATGTATTTTAAAATATTAATACTTCCTTTCATCTTCTTTTATACCAAACCACTAGCATTTTATTCAACTGCTTTTATTTTCTTCTCCTATATTCAATATTCATTTCCCCTTGAAGTAATTTTATGGGACTTTTTAAAAAATTAAATTTCCTGTTTGCTAGCTTCTTTACAATTTGACTGTGTTAAAATATTCCATGACTATGCAATTGTACACATTTACTAATTCCAGATTCGCCTTAGACAGTATATATTTATAAAATGGAAGGACTCATTAATATCTTGACTAAATCAATTTAATATAACTTTAAGATAAATATATATAATATTGCTAACTGTATTACATCAATCTATTCTCAAAACATTAAAAATTAAAATAATTAAGCTATCTTTTGTTTCTTTACTATAATCTCTCCCTATGGTTATCTTCTAACATGCAAAACTAAACAAATAGGGCATTTTCTTTTGTTCAAACATCACTCTTCATAGCATTTACCACCATCTAAAAATAAGATGAACATTATTAACTTGTATTTTAACATGTGTTAATGACTTTTCAGTTTTAAAGAAGTCATTTAGCAGAATCAGAGACTGTTTTGTTTAGCATTACATAACATAAGGGAAATGTTTTTCATTTCCCCTTCTGTGCTAAAGATCTGCAGAGACGGACTAGAAACATAAAATTTCAGTGCCAAGATAACAACACAGAAGACACATTTTTAATAATAAATCTGCATGAAGACATCGTGGCAAAGCAAATATGAACATAAATATATTAAAAATAATTTCAACAAGTGGCATGTTACCTGGGTGGAGCTGGTGGCTACCGAGATGCAGTCAATAAAGCTGTGTCTTCGAGTGAAAAACGCAACTATCTGCTGCCAGCGTGAAGGCTCTGGCTCAGCCTGCAGTTCATCTGACGAGCCCTTTTTTGCCCAGTGTTTCTGCTTTGGGCCTACTGAGCCATGGCTAGAGCTAGTATTGCCTCCTCGACTGGCGCGAGAGTACAGAAGTGTGTTGTTTCCGAAAATGTAATTCATCTCTGCAGCCCTGCAGGTGGTTGCCAAGCAGTCTTACTTCTCTACCAGCTGCTGAGTGGTGAATGATCGGTAAAAACTGCAGCTAGAATTACAGCAGCATCACTTGTAGATCAGGGAAAATAAAAACCTTGAGAAATGATGCTCATTTTCTCTGTAGTTTCTTCCTATGAACGAGCTTGTATCTTCCTTCTGTACCTGTTAGCTGTATGATGGCTGAGTTTATTTTTGCAGACAGAAAAAGACGACATAAGGTGGATTTCTTTCTCGTGATTATTTTTTCACCAGCGTCTGCAGGAACCAAAAGCTGTTCTTTTGTTAGCTGATAACTAGACGGACTGAAATCCAGGAAGTGAGGTCGATTAGCAGGTAAAGAAGGATGTTATAAACACTGGGCTACCAAGACCCTTTGGGGCTGACTGATTTAACGCATTGGGTGGAGAAAGCCCGGGTTACTAAGTTTCAATCAGTGTAGAGTAAAATCCAATGGCATCTTCACTGCTTACATAAATTATAAATATGAACTGAATTTTAAAATACAAGGTTTCTTTCTGCTAACAGCTCTCATTGTTTAAAGTAATTTCATTAAAAGAGTATTTGCTATTCACAAATTTTGACATCATAAAGGATCTTACATTATTTAGCATTGGTTTTTAAATTGAAGATACCATGTGCTGAATTCTGAGGATCTAGTGTTAGGGAAAATATGTTTATAATACAGCACAATCATTTTATGAAGTATAATGATTTTTAATATTTTGATTACTGTGTCTACAACAGATTGATCAGCAAAATATATACATGGCCACTGGAGCCTTTATGATAAAAGAACTGTTAAGAAGGAATCTGTACCGTCTGTTTAATATATCATAATCAGTAAGATTACAAGATTATGAGTTTACGCAAAAGAACAATAATAATTTTTGTATTATAAAACACTGTACAAATGTACTCTGGCTCATAAATACTGCTTGATTTCTAATAAGCATTTTTTAATCTATATTTTTCCTGTATTTTTTCATCATAGCAGTTAACCTTAGAACTGACTAGTGTTTAATATAAATTCTTTAAATTTTTTAAAATTTAGTTTACGTGTATGTGTATATGCCACGTATATGCAAGTGACCAGGAAGGCCAGAAGAGGGCATCAGATCATCAGATCCCTTGGAGCTGGAGTGACAGGTGGTTGAAAACTGCCTGTTATGGGTGCTTGAACTCAACCCAGGTCCTTTGGAGGAGTAACACATGCTGGTAAACAATGAGCAATCTTTCTAGCCCCCATGGGATGCCAGTTAAAAAGCTCCCTAAGTAACTTCCTTCAAGTTCAAGAAGTAGATTCTGGAGCCTAACCTATGCCATGCTATATTAGTATATGTTACAATATATGTCCACTTTTTAAAAGTATATGTGAACAAAAGTGCTACTTGTTAATAATTGAGTGAATCAATTTTTAGTCCTGTATGAATACATCATAAACTGTAGGCCCAGTCATGAACATTTTTCAGATGTGGAAAAAATCTCAGTTGTGCACTTCACAGCAGAAATTAAATGTAACTACTGGACACAGCACTGCAGGTCACAACCCTGAGGTCCGCTGCAAACCAGGCTCTAGAAGAAAAGGTGCCTACGTTATCTCTTTGGTTCCTTGCCTAAGACACGCCCCCAAAGAGCTGAGACCTGTGCGGGAGTCTTAGGGATAAGACACTTTACCAAAGAGATTGCAGCAGAGTTTGGTGTTTCTTTCCAAGGACTAGGAAAGCAGCTTGCAATCTGTGGTTCTAAAGAGATTAATTCTATTTAAGTCCAGTAGAGGAATATAAGAAAACATTAAAAGCTGACACAGATCTAAGAATCCTCTTTGAAGAAAAGAATAAGATCTCCTGAAAAACTAAGTTTTATTATGGACAAGGTATTTAATAAACAACTCATTAATACAGTTCATACAGAGAGTAGTCAGTATGATCCCGAAATGTGTGCCATGAGCCATATATTCTGACAAACACCAAGAGAAAAGAAAAACTAAACCCAACACTGAAGTTTTGATGCAGTCTTTGATATTGTGGATTATTATGACAAAGACACTGAATATAAATCCCAAATACAAATCTACTTCCTCAACTTGCAAACAGTAATACAGACACAACAACAATCCTTCAGTGTACACAGACATCCTAGAAAGCCACAGCACTTCAAAGTTGAGAGATCACATCATTTCACATTTCTCAAAAGCACAAGTATGCTCTAATATATAAATTTCCTATTCAAATCTATTCACTACACAATTTCCAATTTCTCAAAAAGCTTCTGTATGAAAATGTCTTGTTATCCAAAGTACAAAAAAATCTAGGCTCTAGATTAGGTCATCCACTGCCCAAAAGTATATGCATACAAAACAGTATATGTATCAAAATCATAATTGGTTCCACATATTTTGATTGGGATGTAGAAGACAATCAAACCAAAATAACTGCTGTCAACATCTTAGGGTATATGGAGATTAACCTTTTATATAGTTTAGTGTTTCCTTTCAAATGACTTCTTTGTATGTCTGCATGACTCTCTGTCTGCCATGTGAATGCTCGTACCTACGGAGGCCACAAGAGAGGGCTTTGGGTCCCCTAGAGCTGGAGTTAGAGGTGGTTGTGAGTCACCTGATGTGGGTGCTGGGAATCAAACTCCAGTTCTCTGGAAAAGCACCACATGCTCCTAACCACTCAGCAATCTTTCCAGTCCCAACTTTCTCCTTTCACACTAGAATTCTAGCCTCACAACTGGAGAAAGCTTAGCTTAGGAAGGTGAACTACACATATACATAAACATCCATATGCATGTGTAGCTCCTCTTGGTTGTTAACTACAGTTGGAATTAACTAAAGCTCAAGCAGGCAGGCAACTGTGCAGGATTACTCTTGGTCAAGTCATTTGAAGTAGGAAAGAGCCAGGTTAAATCTGGGCCCCACCCTCTGGTGGCAGCCCTACACAGGACATGGAGAAGGAAGGAAGCTTTTGCTCTCTGCCTGCTTGCTCTTCTCGCTCTTGTTGCCAGGTTCATTCCTTCACTGTAATTCAAGCTAATTCTTTGGGATTCTGATGGACACTTTAGACCAGCTGAGATATTCAGCTTTGTGGACCAAGCAACCATTAGATTCTTCAATTTTCTGTCAGGAGACAGCTATTATTAGATTAGCCGAACAACAGCTTTGTAAGCGCATATATATATATATACACACACACACACACACACACACACACACACACACACACACACACATTCTAGCAGTTCTGTTTCACTGGAGAACCCAGACTAGTGTACATACACACACACACACACACACACACACACACACACACACACACAGTAGCCATGGCTGGAGTGGAACTCATACAAATCTGCCTGCCTCTGCGTGCTAGGACTAAAGGTGTGTACCACTATACCCAGCAAAGTACATATTAATGATCATTATACAAAACTTAAATATCATAATAAGCTTAGGAGTATAATATGTCTTTTAAACAGAAGTAAAGATAGTTCAAAATTATACAGAATATCAATTATTTGCATACGTATTTCCAAACTTACAAATCAACCCAGAAGCCTTTATGTATAATTACAAAACAAAATATTAAGTAATCTTAGTGGACAAAGAGTGCTATTTATTTAGAAAAGCAAACACACAAAGACACACAGACAGACACACAACTCTCATTTAAGTAAATCCCTTCTGTATGAGCACCACCTAGTGGTCAAACTGTATACAAATTACATGGTCTTAGTTTAAGGCCACCCCAACAAGAAACGAAAAATGAAAAAAATTTTACATGAAAAGAAATCCTTAGGGCCGGAGAGACAGTTCAGTGGTTAAGCACACGTATTGTTTTTTCAGAGAATCCACAATAGAGTCCCAGTGCTCAAATCAGACAGCTTTACAATCAACTGTAAATCACTCCAGCTCCTAGGGACCCAATACCTCTGGCTCTGAGGTGGGGGTGGGTGGGTGGGCGTAAGGTTGGGGGAGGGGGGTGGTTGCGTGCATGCATGTTCATGTGCCTGTGCTCGCGAGTGCATGCACATACACAAACCCTGACATACACATGCACACAAAATTTTTAAAATATTTAAGAATGAAAAATCCGGGGGCTGGAGAGATGGCTCAGAGGTTAAGAGCACTGGCTGCTCTTCCAGAGGACCTGAGTTCAATTCCCAGCAACCACATGGTAGCTCACAACTACCTGTGATGAGATCTGGTGCCCTCTTCTGGCCTGCAGTCATACATAATAAATAAATAAATCTTAAAAAAAAAAAAAGAATGAAAAATCCAACATATATATTCCAGGGTTGTAAAAATGAGTTAATTTCAAAATTGCTCATTATTTACTTGAAACAGGAATATATTCTCTTTTTTGGAAGATTTTTTAAATTTTTTTTTAACCTTTCTTTTTTTCTTTTTCTTTTCTTTTTTTTTTTTGGTTTTTCGAGGCAGGGTTTCTCTGTGTAGCTTTGCGCCTTTCCTGGATCTCACTTGGTAGCCCAGGCTGGCCTCGAACTCACAGAGATCCACCTGGCTCTGCCTCCTGAGTGCTGGGATTAAAGGCGTGCGCCACCACCGCCCGGCAGGAATATATCCTTGTAGTTAGTATTCAGTCAAAAGGCTTATGTTAGATTACATGCCTTCTTCTGTAAACCCATGTGTGATAATTTTTGAGGGACTCTTTAGAGCTGCTGCATGACTTCCTTCGGCAACATTCCCACCACTGCTGTGTGGAAGGTGTGCAAGTAGGAGACAAGCGCAGTCGAGGTCATCACGTGTGCATCCACCCTCCTCTGTCTTTTAGTGCAAGTTCTTCCTAACACTAGTTATGTTGTGCGTGCTGGTTGGCACACGCTGCCCTTGCCATTGAGAAGAGACACGTGTGAGTTACTGTTTCGTTCATGCCGCTGCGACGTCCACAGACAGCAACAGCCCTTCAGCGTCACTCCACTTCAACTGGACCTATTCGGAAGGCTGAATCTGTTTAACTTAATTGACTTTCTATTTCCCAAGATCCCAACTCATTGTTTTTAGGGTCCTGACACTATAATCCCTGAATTTGTCCGCTATGTCCTTTTTATTCACACTGGTATTTTTTTTAAGCATTATATCACTAATTTCTTTATTGAGATGTTTCCCAACATTAGCCAGAAAGTCCCCTTTCCAGTTTCTTAACTGATAAAATCAGGAACTTTTGACCCCTGCAACTTGTCATCAGTTGATTAATGGGGAGGAGGAAGCAGCACCACCTCAGAGCCTGCCCACACAGCATCTCACGTGGGCAGCCCTGAACCCCAGGAGCCCTCTGCCATACCCCTCTTTCCTAACAGGTACCCTGGCACACTGAACTGAACTTCAATGCTCAAGTCTCTCCCCTACAGTACTTACTCCAGGGTTGTTTCTAACTTGGCTTTCTTGAACACCTTGTTTAAATGTCGACTTTCTTATGTAATGTGATTCCTCCTATTATTTTATAACATACTGCGAGGGTTAGTTTTAATTATCAACCCGACAGAGTCTAGAACCATCTGGGAAGGAAGTCTCAATGAGGGACTGTGGATTATAATGGCCCATGAGCATATGTGTGGGGACTAACTTGATTAGTGGGAAGATCCATCCACCATAGACGGCACCCTGTTCTGTTCTGGGCACCCAAGTGAGCAGACACTGTGTGCGTGATTTCATAGCTTTCTGGTGTGACTATGGATGCCATGCGACCAGCAGCCTCCAGTCCCCATGCACCCTGACTCCCCTGCCATGAGCTGTAACCAGCAATTCTGAGCCAAATCAGCTCTTTCTCCCTCGGGATGCTTGTCAGGGTGTTTACCACAGCAGCGGAACTGATACAGTATAATCATGCTACATCTAACTTCCCATTAAAGGACTAACCACTGAAAGCTAAATCATGATTACTCTAGAATACCTGTTTATGTTTTTGAGGTATAAGCAAAACTGTTATCTAGCAATCATGGCTTGGATTTCTTTGTTTTTGATTGTTTTCAAAGACAAATTATCAGTCCATGCTGGCCTCAAATTTGAAATCCTACTGTTCCAGCCTCCAAAGTACTAGCATAGCAGTTGATTTTTTAAAGGATAATCATCTATTAAATAAATTTTACTGTTTTCTTATTTGAGGATTTGTTTTGTTTTGATCTAACGTAAGCCACACCGTCCCCAAACTCACTATGTAGACAAAGCTGGCTTTGAATTCTTAGTCCTCTGGATTCTGCATTCCAAATGCAGGATTACAGGAATTCAACACCATGCCTTCTGACTCTGAATTGTTTTTACTTTTCTATCATTAGCTATTATTCGAATTATGAGCAGTGCCTAGTCAATATTCAGCTCAGCAAATCATTCTTATTCAAAATACTTTCCATAATTGCAAAAATAATAATTGGAGGAAGCATTAACTAAAATAAAGGATACATGAAGAGTGTGGTGGAGCACGTCTTTAATCCCAGGATTTGGGAGGGAGAAGCAGACGGATCTCAGTGAGTTCAAGGCCAGCCTGGGCTACAGAGTGAGGTGAGTTCCATGACAGCCAGGGCTATTATTACACAGAAACTCTTGTCTCAGAAACAAAAACAAAAACAAAAACAAAACACACCCACACACCCACACCCACACAGGAAAAAAGGAGCCAACAGGGATGCCTACTATTTTAAACGTCAATTTAAAAATATAAGTTAACAACAATGACAAGTGTTAGAAGGGAGATATCCCCAGTGGCTGGATACTCCTAGGAGCCACTGGCTAAGAAACAAAACCCCCAGTGCCAGGTGTGGGATAGCTCTGTGTACTGGTGGTCTAAGAAACAAACCCCAGTGCCAGGTGTGGGATATCTGTGTACTGGTGGTCTAAGAAACAAACCCCAGTGCCGGGTGTGGGATAGCTCTGTGTACTGGTGGTCTAAGAAACAAACCCCAGTGCCGGGTGTGGGATAGCTCTGTGTACTGGTGGTCTAAGAAACAAACCCCAGTGCCAGGTGTGGGATATCTCTGTGCACTGGTGGTCTAAGAAACAAAACCCCCAGTGCCGGGTGTGGGATAGCTCTGTGTACTGGTGGTCTAAGAAACAAAACCCCCAGTGCTGGCTGTGGGATAGCTCTGTGTACTGGTGGTCAGGGAGTCCCAAAGGCCAGTGCCAGGTGTGGGATATCTGTGCACTGGTGGTCAGGGAGTCCCAAAGGCCAGTGCCGGGTGTGGGATATCTGTGCACTGGTGGTCAGGGAGTCCCAAAGGCCAGTGCCGGGTGTGGGGTAGCTCTGTGTACTGGTGGTCTAAGAAACAAACCCCAGTGCCAGGTGTGGGATATCTCTGTGCACTGGTGGTCTAAGAAACAAAACCCCCAGTGCCGGGTGTGGGATAGCTCTGTGCACTGGTGGTCTAAGAAACAAAACCCCCAGTGCCGGGTGTGGGATATCTCTGTGCACTGGTGGTCTAAGAAACAAAACCCCCAGTGCCGGGTGTGGGATAGCTCTGTGTACTGGTGGTCAGGGAGTCCCAAAGGCCAGTGCCAGGTGTGGGATATCTGTGCACTGGTGGTCAGGGAGTCCCAAAGGCCAGTGCCGGGTGTGGGGTAGCTCTGTGTACTGGTGGTCTAAGAAACAAACCCCAGTGCCAGGTGTGGGATATCTGTGTACTGGTGGTCTAAGAAACAAACCCCAGTGCCGGGTGTGGGATAGCTCTGTGTACTGGTGGTCTAAGAAACAAAACCCAGTGCCAAGGTGTGGGATAGCTCTGTGCACTGGTGGTCAGGGAGTCCCAAAGGCCCCTAAAACAACACAGGCTCCTGCCGCTGCTCTCGGTTGTCACCAGAACTACATCCTAAGACCTTACGGCTGAAGATACACCTTGGTCGTAAGAACAAACATCAAGCTAGAAATGAACTGGAAGCATTCATAAGGCTAGAAGGAATGCAGGCAGCTGAGGGAAATGAGGTGAACAGTGGTCTTTTGTTTGTTTGGTTTTTGTTGTTTTTTGAGACAGGGTTTCTCTGTGTAGCCCTGGACGTCGTGGAAATTGCTCTGTAGACCAGGTTGGCCTCAAACTCAGAGATCTACCTGCCTCTGCCTCCCAAGTGCTAGGATTAAAGATGTGTGCCACCACTGTCCAGCTAACAGTGGTCTTAACTATGAGCTACAACACCAACCTGCCAGAAAAGATTTGACCACTGGCGCCATAACAGCATGATTGGTGGGGTGGGGTGAGCCAGCTACTCTCTAATGGGATGAGCCCTGATGCACAAAAGGGAATCCATACCCAGTACTGTAAGTCTGGACAGTAACCTGTGCCTAGAAAGCTCACAGGCCCTTGGAAAGAATTTACTACTATTGTTTATCTAGACTGACGTGGTATGGAACTACCTTCTACACCCTATCTATGTTTATAACATAGATAGATGCTACTATTACCTTCAATCAGAGAAGCTTCTCTATGCAAAGAACAGTGGTGAATGCAGAGACTCATGGGTGTCAAAAACAAGGGATACTTGTGTCCTCAGCCCTAAACTGGATGTTTCTTTTTCTTTCTTTCTTTTTTTTTTTTTTTTTTACATTTTTATTGTGTACATGTGCGCCACGGTACACATGTGGAGGTCAGAGGACAACTTGCAGAAGATGGTTCTCTCCTTTCACCATATGGGTCCCGGGTATCAAACTGAGGTCATCACCTTGGCAACAAGCACCTTCACCCACTGAGTCATTTCACTGGCTCTAGAGGAGATATCTATAACCCCCCTCCAAGGTTCAGGGAACATTGTAGAAGAGGGCATGGAAAGAACATAAGAGCCAGAAGACAAGGAAAATGGTTGTAAAATAGTCTCTCCTGGACATGGCACAGCTGTTGCAAATAATAAATGTAGTCTTAAAGAAAATGGCCTCAAAAGGAGTGGCACCATTAGGAGATGTGGTCTTGTTGGAGAAAGTGTGTCACTGTGGAGGCAGGCTTTGAAGTTTCATAGATGCTCAAGCCACGCCCAGTGAGACAGACCACTTCCTGTTGCCTGTGCAAGATACAGAACTCTCAGCTCCCTCTCTAGCACTATGGCTGTCTGCCCACAGCCACCATGATGATAATGGACTGAACTTCTGCACTGTAAGCCAGCCCAATTCAATGTTTTCCTTTAGAAGAGTTGCTGTGGTCATGGTGTCTCTTCATAGCAATAGAAACCATAACTAAGACAGGAACTCACAGTAGTTATGGTTGTCTGCACTGGGTCTGTGTAAGACTGGACTTACCAATATCAGCCAAGGACAGAGGAGGAAATCACTGGGGCCTTACCCCTCCTCGCTGAACTAATTGGTTACTGATAAATCTGAGGGAAGGGAACAATCATTGTCTTCAATTGTGTACCCACTGGTAATCCTGCGAGGTTCCACTGAGTAATTTCAAACCCATGGTCACACAAATGGCCCTAGCTAAGCTTAGTAGGTCACAAAAACAACGATACAAACATAGGATAGGGACTTATAGAGGAGGGGACTGTCAACAGGGGTCAGGAATCAAAAATAATCAGAATGAATTATATACATGCATGATATTATCAAATAACAAATTTAATTAATAATAATAATAAAAAACAGACACTGAGTTGTACAAATTCCTTAAGAAATGCTTTGCTTCATTATAAACCACAATACTAAAAGGGCAGAAAAGGCCCCTGCATTGGGTTTTTTCTTTTAAAGAGGTTATTAATCTGATATTTGGACATGGTATATTATATAAGATCATGTTTCACTACTGAGTTCCCTATAATATTCATCTCTTTAGAATCTACCAATTTTAAGTTTTAAAACTTTCTAATGAAAAGCAAAAGAAATTCTGTTGGAATATTTTAACTAGGCAAAGATATGTTGCGTTTGTTTTACCTTGCCTGCCTGAGGCACCTGATTGGTCTAATAAAGAGCTGAATGGCCAATAGCTACGCAGAAAAAGGACAGGTGGGGCTGGCAGGCAGAGTGAATAAATAGGAGGAGAAATCTAGGCTCAGAAAGAAGAGGAAGAGGAGAGTGGAGAGAAGAAGGGAGATGCCCAGGGCCAGCCAGGCAGTCCCCAGCCAGGAGACAGGAGAAGCAGTCAAAGTAAGATGGACAGATGGACAGAAAAGTAAACAGTCCAAGGCAAAGGTAGATAAAGAGAAACAGATTAATTTAAATTAAAAGAACTATATATACATTTTAAACTTTGTTAAGATATGAATGGTCATATAGAGTACTAACTAATTCTAGAAAAAAGGCTTCAATTAGCTGCATATATATGTCTTTGTGTTCGAGTCTCTTATCAGTTTTCTGCAGGAAATCATGGCCAGGCCTAACATCAACTGAAGTCTCCAGGAAGAAGATGGGGCCCCACAACAACAACAATTCCACGTGGACAATAATAATATCACTGAACTGACAAACATCATCTACAGATCAGCTTTGAACTACAAGGTGCTCAGAGCAATTTTGAGATGACTAGCTGAGATGATCCAGTCTCAAAGACTACTTGAATAAGGACTTGAGATAAACCCTGAACTTTGGCATTATACACAGACTGGATAATAATGAAGGATATAGTTACCTTTCCTAGAATTTGACAATTAACCTAAAATTTTTCTTTCAGGATAAAGATAACTTCGCCCATACCCAGCAGGAAGCAATTTTAAGAATGACGCCCACATTCCCAAAGAGGTGGTGTGGGGCGGGTGGTTTTTTGGTTCTTTTAATGGGTTTTGGGTCTTGGATAATTTTCATTGTTTAGGGGGTTGGTTACAAGTTGTTGTCAAGGGTTAGGAAAAAGGCTAAGCAAAGGAGATTAGATTTAAGGTTCTTGTTTAAAAAAAAAAAAGAAAGAAAGAAAGAAAAGAAAAGAAAAGAAAAAGATAATTACTAGTTTTAAATACTTTACATTATTAACAACTATTAGGATATAAAGAAATGAAAGTTAGTAGTTATAGACATTACAATAGAAATTGTAGTCATATTAGATACGTTTTAAAAATTGAGCAGATATGTTTTAGACAGGTCATCTTCAAACCCTTCAGAGATCTACCGAATATGGCATTTAAAATGTTTTAATAACTTAGAAATTTTTCTTTTTTGAGACATGTCGGCTCCTGGCAGTACCAATCTACTTCAGAGAAAATATGGGCATTGAAGAAACTGCATATGGAGTTAACTTTCATTGTGGCAAAAGTTAGCCACTGGACAACAAAGTATCTTCGAATCAACAAGAAAAAATGGACAGACAGAACACGAAACAAAGGACTACCGATTCCTGCCAAAACAAGTGTGGTTATGGCTTTATCAAAAGGCATCTTCTGAGCCCAGGACAATATGGCACCATCCCTGAAGTGGCCTTCACAATCTGGAAAAGGTACAGTACCCTTTTCTTAGAAGGCAGCTGAACAGGCAGTGGGCCGATGGCTTCTGTTGTGCAATGGAATAGCAACTGAAAGCTCACGCCTCTCAATAGTAGACTGGCATTTAATAGAGGGATGTGGAGAAGAAGGGGATGCTGAGATGAAGCCATATATACACAGCCAAGAAGAATGGACAGCTGAATTCAAAAACCGTCAACAATTTCCAGAATTTAAAATCCTGAATCATGACATGACACTAGTGGAATTCAGGTGTTTCTGGTACATGGACTGCTCTCACCCAATGTGAGGTTGAACTGTTGACCTTGTGTACAACCTACTTCACAAATGAGTCTGTCAGATACACTAAGCCTATAGGCTGAAGATGATGCCCCAACACTGCGGAGAAACCTCAGGTGACTGTCCAGGCAGCTGGCTGTTTCTGTCAACTCACAAAATTTTTGGAAGTTGTTTTTGTGCACTTCCTGTTTTTATTTTTGTTAGGTAATATTATTTCCTTCTTGGGTCTCTGAGGGAGTTGAAGATTAGTTAGTTATAGTTGAAGATTAATTAGGATAGAAAGTGAATTAGATACATTTTGGACTTACTAAAATAGGATAGATAAGGGAATTATTTTCTCTGATTTGTCAAATACAAATGGACTAGACATCGTTTAGGTATTTGTTACTTGTATATATTGTATATAGTTATTGTACTTTTGTATATAGTTTTTCTTTTGTTAGTTATAACCTTTCGCCTTTTTTCTTTTTATTAAAATAGAAAAGGGGAAATATGGTGATATTTTATTTGTACTGAAATGTGATTTTAATTTTATGTTAATAAATAAAGTTGCCCTGGGGTCAGAGCTATTAGAGCCATAGCAAGAGCGTGGTGGTTAGAAGAGCTAGGTAGATTTCTGTGTGTTCAGGGATACAGCCAGTTTTGGAGACATACGCCTTTAAGACCTGGAGGGCGGTACTTACAGGCAGTGATGAGACAGTCATGTGGTTGGGTTTACAACCAATGAGAAGGCAGAACAGAAAGACTATTTAAACACAGACAAACAGGAAGTAGCTCTCTCTCGGGGAAGCTAGGAGCACTGCAGGAGGTAAGATTTTATCTCTGAGCTCTGACCTCTCGGCTTTCTCTTTTACATTGGCTCTGTGTTTCTTATTTTAAAAAGACAATCAGTTACATCTACAGAAACAGATTAATTTAAATTAAAAGAACTAGCTAGAAAAGAGGCTAAGCTAGGCTGAGCATTGAAAACTAGTGAGTCTCCATGTCATGATTTGGGAGCTGGTTAGTGACCCAAAAGAAAAAGCTGGTACAGAACTCTAGTATTTTTACCCCTTTTTCTTTTTTAAACTTTATTTTTTAATTTTTTAAGGATTTGTTTATTTATTATGTATAAAGAAGCGGGTGCCAGGAATTGAACTCAGGACCTTTGGAAGAGCAGCCAGTGCTCTTAACCTCTGAGCCATCTCTCCAGCCGTAAACTTTATTTTTATTTTATGTGCATTGGTGTTTTGTCCAAATCCATGTCTGCATGAGGGTGTAGGATCCCCTGGAACCATAGTTACAGGCAGTTATGAGCTGCCATGTGGGTGCTGGGAATTGAACTTGGGTCCTTTGGAAGAACAGTCAGTGCTCTTAACTGCTGAGTCATCTCTCCAGCCCCAATTAATTTTATCTTTATCCACTCTTACTATTTCATCCTTCAAACAAGTATTTTATGAGGTGACTGTCACAATAATTTATACACAGGTAGGAAAAGAAATCCTCCAAATTATTGCAATTATATCATAATACAGTCTATCAAATATCAAGAACTTACGAAAATATTATAATTTTGACTCAGTAATCTGAGTTCTAGGAATCTATCTTAAAGAAATATCCCCATACATCTTTTTATCCAAAGATTACTTACTATCTCTTTATTTACCCTATATAAAAGAGGAAACAGGGAGAACCCCTGCTTGACCAGAGGCCACGCCAGCCAACAGAAGGCCAGGTAGGCTACCCGCCATCCTCTCTCTCTTGGTGCCCCTCCCCCAGTGCTATCCCCAATCCACCTATCCCACTCCTCATCACTGTGTCCCAGCCCACAATTTGGGGCAGAGACACTCTGATCAACCCGAGGCCACGCCAGCTGCCAGAAGTCCAGCCTCCAATTCTGGTAGACACCCCTGCTCAACCATTAAATGAGATCATGGGATACAAATTGGAAAGGAAGAAGTCAAAGTATCGTTATTTGTAGGTTATATGATAGTATACATAAGGAGCACCAAAAAGTCTTCCAAGGAACTCCCACAGCTGATAAATACCTTCAGGGAAGTGCCTGGATACAGGATGAACTAAAAACAAAAAACAAAAAAACAAACAAACGAAAAAACAGTAGCCCTCCTATATACAAATGACAAATGGACTGAGAAAGAAATCAGGGACACAACACCCTTCACAATAGCCACAAAAATATAAAGCATCTTGGGGTAATGCTAGCCAAGCAAGTGAAGACTTGTATAACAAAAACTTCACACATTTGAAGAAAGAAATCTAAGAAGATAATCAAAAGATGGAAAGATTTCCCATGCTCATGGATCAGCAGGATTGACATTGTAAAATGGCCATCCTACCAAGAGAATTCTACAGATTCAATACAATTCCCATTAAAATTCCAACACAATTTTTTATAGACCTTGAAATGACGCTACTCAACCTCATGTAGAAAATAAAACAAAACAAAACAAAAAAAACTAAGGATACCTAAAACAATCCTGAACAAGTCTAATTGGATATTTCCATGTTGAAGAACACAAATAAATCTGTTGTAGAATATTATTTTAAGGTGTGTTATTTTAGTTTATGTTGCATTTGTTTAACTCTGTGAAGCTGTGTTATTGTGCCTGCCTAAAACACCTGATTGTTTAAAAAAGAGCTAAACGGCCAATAGTGAGGCAGGAGAAAGGATAGGTGGGGTTGGCAGGCAGAGAGAATATATAATATATAGAAGGAGAAATCTGGGAGGAAAGAGAAAGAAGTAGCCAGAGAAGGAGAGGACTCTAGGGCCCAGCCACCCAGCTATAAAGCAAGCCACTGAGTAAGAGTAAGATTTACAGAAATAAGAAAAAGGTAAAAGCCCAGAGGCAAAAGGTAGATGGGATATTTTAACTAAGAAAAGCTGGCTAGAAATAAACCAAGCTAAGGCCAGGTATCTATAAGTAATAAGACTCCATGTGTGATTTATTTGGGAGCTGGGAAAGAACAACAACAACAACAAAGATCCATACTTACTAGCCTGCACAAAACTCAAGTCCAAGTGTTTCAAAGATCTGAACATTAAACCAGATAAACTGAACCAGATAGAAGAGAAAGTGGGGAGTAGCTTTGAATGCATTGGCACAAGGAGACAAATTCCTGAACAGAACGCTAATATCGCAAGCACTAAGATCAAGAATTAATAAATGAGACCTCATGAAACTGAAAAGCTTTTTTAAGGCAAGACACTGTTAAAAGGACAAAACAGCAGCCTACGTAATGGGAAATGATTTTCAGCAACTCCACATCCAATAGAGGGCTAATTTATAAAATATTAGGGAAATGCAAATCAAAACTACTTTGAGATTCCATCTTACACGTGTCAGATGGTTACGATGAATAACACAAGTGGCAAGGATGTGGAGCAAGGGGAACACTCCTCCACTGCTGGTGGGAGTGCAAACATGTACAGCCACTGTGGAAGTCAGTATGGTCGTTCCTCATAAAATTGGGGATCGACCTACCTCAAGACCCAGCTGTACCACTCTTGCACATAACCCAAAGGATGCTCCATCTTACCAAAGGACACCTGCTTAACTATATCCATAGCAGCTTTATTTACAATGGTCAGAAACTAGAAATAACCTAGATGTCCCTCAACCAAAGAATGGATAAAGTAAATGTGGTACATTTACAAAATGGTGTATTCAGCTATTTTAAAAAATGACATCGTGAAATTTGTAGGCAAATGGATGGAACTAGAAAAGCTCATCATGAGTGAGGTAGCCCAGATGCAGAAAGACAAACATGGTAAGTACTCATTTTTAAGTGGATATTAACTGTAAAGGATAATCATATATAATCCACAGACTCAGAGCAGCTAAGTTAACAAGGAGGGCTCAAGGGGGAAACACATGGATCTCCTGGGAAGGAGAAAGAGAACAGACTCTGCCAGTTGACTGAGGGCAAGTGAGTGTGGGATCAGGTGGAGGGTGGAAGAAGAGAGCATGGGGAGAGACAATTGGAAGTGGAAGTGGAAGGCAGCGGGGAGGGGGTGATGTGAAAATCTAGTGCAGTGGAAACTCCCTAGAATCTATGAGGGTGACCCTAGCGAGGACAACTAGTAATGGAGGCTACAGAGCCTAAAATGTCCACCTTCTGAAACCAGGCAAGGCTTCCAGCGGTGGGACTGGACACCAACCAGCCACAAAACCTTTGACCTACAATCTGTCCTGCCTGTAAGATGTGATGGAGCAGGCCAGGCGGTGGTGACACACGCCTTTAATCCCAGCACTTGGGAGGCAGAGGCAGGCAGATCTCTGTGAGTTCCAGGCCAGCCTGGGCTACAGAGCGAGATCCAGGACAGCCACCAAAACTACAAAGAGAAACTCTGTCTCGAAAAACCAAAAAAAAAAAAAAAAAAAAAAAAAAAAAAAAGATGTGATGGAGCAATGGTAGTTCAGAACTCCTGGGAGTGACCAACTATGACTAGTCTAATTTGAGGCCCATGCCACCAGAGGGAGCCCATGTCTGCCATTGTCTGGATGACCCAAGAACTGGAGACCCATGGCAGAGCCAAACACAACTGGCAAATAAATAAATAAATGAAAATTAATGGATGATTCTTAATGATGATCTGCTATCCTCATAGACTGGTGCCTTGTCCAGTTATCATCAGAGGCTTCGTCCGGCAGCTGAAGGGAGGGAGTGGATATAGAGACCTACAGCCAAACAAGAGGTGGAGAGAAAGAGTCCAGGTTGGAGGTCTCGCAGAAGAGGGGGAGGAGGAATTTTGGGAGTCAGGGGGGTCAAGGACACCGAGAACGCAAGGTCTGCAGAATCAACTAGCCAGGGATCATGGGATCTAACGGTGACTGAACTGGCAATTGTGGAGCCTGCATGGATCTGTGCTAGGTCCTTTGCGTATCAGTTATGGTTGTCAGCTTGGTGTTTTTGAAGACTCCTGACAGTAGGAGGGGGAGTGTCTCTGACTCTTTTGCCTGCTCTTGGGACCCTTTTCCTCCTACTGGGTTGCTACAAGCAACCTTGATGTGAAGGTTGGTGACTGGTATTATTGTATTGCATTGTGCCATGTTCAGGTGATGTCCCTAGGAGATCTACTCTTTTCTAGGGGAAGATGGGGGTTGGAGAGAGGATCTGGGGGAGAGTGGAACTGGGAGTGGAGGAAGGGGAAGCTGTGATTGTCATATATTGTATGAGAAAAGAATAAACAAACAAATAAATAGGAAACAAATATTGCAGACTGAATATGTCCATCAAATATATTATAGTGTAAGTATACACAGTACAAATATACTATGCAATCTGTTTCGATCATTCATCTTTTCCTTTTATTTGGGAGTAAAGGGAAGGCCACAGTTTCTCTATGCAGCCCAAACTTGACTTTTCTCTTGCAGCAGTCTCTAGCTCAGGCCCCAGGGGTATGAGATTACAAGTATATGGCACCATGCTGGGCAAGCTCTTCAAGTTCTCTAAGTTTTGCTATTACATATTAGCTTTAAAAACCACTTGAAACAGTACTGGGTATGGCAGCCCAGACCTGTAATCCCAGTAGCATTCGGGAGGCTGACACAAGAGAACTGAAGATCCTAGGTCAGTCTGAGCTACAGAAAAGGTAAAGCAATGTTCTTTATAAGCAATACTTACAATAAACAAAGGATTCAATCAGAATATGGAAGGGAATGGATAACAACAACAAAGAAACAAACATAAAAACCCATTCACTTACAAACTGGTCAAATGATGTTCCACACAAAAGCAAGCAAAAATCCTATGTAGGCAAGCCACAAAACAAGAAACCTGACTGATGAGTAAGTATATCCTAGCTCACTATAAAAAGGAATATGTATATTCAAGACACAATGAGATATCACTTCAAAAGGAAAATAAGAACACTATGTATTTATGAGAATACAGACCAATTAAAGCCCTTCATCTTGCTTTTCAAAGTGAAAATTATACAAATATTGTAGTTTGGCACTATAATGGGGGAGGGGAGGTCATATGTCTCTCCTCTATTTTTAGCTAGCAGTAACCTAAAATTCAATACCAATTAAAAGTGAGAAAAATTATGAAAGCATATAAAATAGAAAACTCTACGTTGTGAAACTAAATAAGTTGTAGGAATATAATGTTGCACAAAAATGCAAGTTGATATATGAATCTATTAAATAAAGTTCAAAATATACAAAACAATACATTGATTTTAACTCTAAATATGTAGTAGAACTTTAAAGGTAAACATTATAATTCAGGATTGTGATTAGGAAGAAAGAAGAGATCAGACAAAGACAGAAATTTAAAAGACTTATGTTAAGTGTTTAAAAATGAATTTGAAATGCTACTAAAAAGCATGAAATTCTTTAGGACCATAAAACCAAAACCAACCCAAAGAGTAAGGAATTTACATGGGCTTGAACAATTATTTATAAACAAAAGTAACATCTAAGTCATAGCAATAAATAATAGTAACGAACAGTTATTATCCTACCTTTATTGGTGAAATATGAGAATGAGAAACAAATCCATGGACATTCTCTATCTCTGACAGGTTCTTTTCTGAGACATGAACCAATTCTGGACCTAGCACCTCATTAGTGACTTGTGGGGAAATGTGCTCTGGGGGAGGTACCTCTTCATCCTGATACCGGTATTTCTGTGAAGTAAAGAAAACTATTAAATACAAAGAAACCCTAAAACCAAAGGAAGCTTAATTCAACTAATGATTTTCATAACTATTCAAATATTAAACATAAACAATATAAAAGCATTTTATACGGTTTATTCATAAAATTTGAGACAAACAGGACTCTATTTTAAAAATCTTGATAAAGGTTTAAAAAACTGCAATATAAGTTTAAATATCAATTTGACCATTTCTTTCTTATCCAACACTATATGTATCTCTAAAAGGCAGATGTTTGAATGAAGTCAGCACAAAAATCTGCTTATTTAGCTAAACTGGCCTGGTTTCTTGTTCTGTTAACTCGTACAAAAAAGAAAATAAGCCAGTCAGCCATTTTAATTTAGAACTGAAAATTAGCCCAGCAGAAAATAGCATTTTCCTTTACCTAACAAAATAATCACTTGTCTGTGCATGGATAGATAGATGGACAGAGAGACACTTCTCTTTTCTTTGCAATCTTTTTTTGTTTGTTTGAGACAGGGTCTCACTCTGTAGCCCTGTCGTCCTATTATTTACTTATGTAGACCAGAGATCTGCCTGCCTCTTGTCTCTCAAGTGCTAAGATTAAAGGTGTACACTGCCATACCCGGTCCTATGCAATCTTTTTGTTGGTTTGTTTACTTTTATTTTATGTGCACTGATGTCTTGCCTGCATGTATGTCAGTGTGAGGGTATTAGATCTTGGAATTACAGACAGGTGTGAGCTGCCACCTGGGTGCTGGGAATCAAACTCGGGTTCCCGAGATGAGCAGCCAGTGCTCTTAACCTGAGCCATCTCTCCAGCCCCTGCACAATCTTTTTTGTTTTGTTTTGTTTCTGTTGTTGTATTTTGAGACAGGGTTTCTCTGTGTAGATCCAGTTGTCCTGGAACTCATTCTGTACACCAGGTTGGCCTCGAACTCACAGTGATCTGCCTGCCTCTGCCTCCTAAGTGCTGGGGATTAGGGTGTTTTTTTGTTTTGTTTTGTTTTGGTTTGGTTTTGGGGGGGAAGGGGTTTGCAATCTATTTTTAAAAGACTAACATAACTTTTAAAAACAAATTTACCTCACAACATATAAAAGTAAATAATAGTAATAGGAACTGGAAAAAAAATAAGGCACATTTTCCAATTCAGGTTATGTTTGTTCTCTACAAAAAGTTAAAACAAAACACACTCATTCACTCACAAATAAAACTAACAATAAAGAAAAAATAAGGTGCCAGGCAGTGGTAGCTTTAATTCAGCAGAGACAGGTGGATATCTGTGAGTTCGAGGCCAGTCTGGTCTATAGCACGAGATCCAGGATGGGCACCAAAACTATACAGAGAAACCCTGTCTCAAAAAACCAAAAAAAAAAAAAAAAAAAAAAAAAAAAAAAAAAAAAAAAAAAAAAAAAAAAAAAAGAAAAGAAAAGAAAGAAAGAAAAAGAAAAAATATAAGGTATAACAGGAAATAAAACAATACTCAAACTATTACTGGCCACTAAAGCTATTCTTACAAATTATTAGAAAAGAATAGCCAACAAACACAAATAAGTATGTTTAAAAGTCACACAAATAGGCCAATACCTTACAGGAAAATGCTCAACTTGTTCAATAAGCAGAAGAGGTGTTAGCATGAAGAAAAACGTGCAAAATTCATCACATTCACATTAAGAATCTTTCTAAGGGCAGTCTCACAATGATTCAAAGGCTCGGAAAATATTTTTATTTCTTTGCCTAGTAATTCTAATTCTAGGAATCAATCTTAGAAACATCAATGACACACATGAAGAAGACTGGAACTAAATTTCTATTTTTCATGCTGCACAAAAATCAACTCCACGTGGAGGTCCCAACAGCTTTAAGGAGCCAACTTAGATATCCATCTACAGAGGAATGGACAAAGAAAATGTGTGCACGTATGCACAAAGAGAATTCTTTTAGCTATAAAGAAGAAGTTTACAGAAAAATGAATGCACCTGGAGATAATGATTAGGCAAATAAAGTCAGTCTCAGGAGGATCAATAGTGCATGTTTTATCTCCTTTGTGGTTCTTAGACTTTACGTAAATACATAAACTCATGGAAGTACACATGGTGGGAAAGTAAAGGAGACAAAGGTGACTGACTAATAAGGAAAGAAGGGAAGCAAAGGAGGAGAAATACGCTCCAATGTCCATCACATACTTGGATGAAAATGTCTGTTATGTCACCCAGTGTCATTGTCAGAGAAAATAAAAGAGCAGCACAACGAAAAGCAAGCGTATCAATGAAGAACACGAATACTGGCTGAATAAAAATAGTGCCTGGCCTGGCAAGATATGGCCTTGATGTGATGTAAAGAGTGGTGTGAACGCTAACAGTAACCAACCACTTCCTGACTGCACTTGAAGTCTGCTACACAAGATGGAACCCGCTCCTAGTCCCCTGGGCCAAAAGCCAATGGCTGTCTAGGTCATAGTCCCTAGGGGAGAACCTAGTACTATTATTATGCTAATTGTACAAAGCAATAAACTGTACCCTAAGTTCTTATCTTTATACTCTTAACCCTCATCAGAGAAAGTTCTTTTTGTAGTAGATACCTAACTCAGTTGAGTGGAAGCAAACTTTACTCATGGCAGATATGACACAAAGAAATCACATTTGCAACTTTATAGGAGTTCCACCAAGTCGCATGTACTTTTAGGAGAAATACCTCCACAAGGACCTTGACTTCAGAGTAGTTTGGGGGGAAAATTAAAAGTACCTATTAATAGATTCTCCCTGTCTCCCCCACAACAACAAAAGGCTAAGTAAACTATGATACAGGCATCCTAGGAAATACTATGTAAGTTAAATCAAGTAAAAATGCAAAAGGGCCAAGAGGTGCTTATGGATATGATAAGATAAAAAGGGAGATTATGGAATCTACTTTTAAAAAGGAACCACTTGTTTTAAATAAGATAAGTAATAAAAATTTTTTGGTCTGAGTTTATCAGATGTTACTGGACTGGACACTGTTAATAGATAATGGAGTTTTTAATATGAATCTGTCAAATGTTAATGGACTAGATATCGTTAATGTAATCTTGACTGTGTATATTGTATATATTTATTCGATATAAATTTTCTTGTATTAGTTATAAGCTTTTTTTAAATATTAGAAAAAAAAGGAGAGATGTGATGGTATTGTGTTCCCCAAAATATTGTGTACTCTGCCGGGCGGTGGTGGCGCACGCCTTTAATCCCAGCACTCGGGAGGCAGAGCCAGGCGGATCTCTGTGAGTTCGAGGCCAGCCTGGGCTACCAAGTGAGTCCCAGGAAAGGCGCAAAGCTACACAGAGAAACCCTGTCTCCAAAAACAAAAACAAAAACAAAATATTGTGTACTCTAATAAATTTATCTGGGATCAGAGAACAGAACAGCCACTAGATACAAAGGCTAGAAAATGGTAGCACTCACACCTTTAATCCTAGCACTCCAGAGGTAGAAATCCCTTTGGATCTCTGTGAGTTCAAGGCCACATTGGAAATGGCTAGGCATGGTGACACACGCCTTTAATCCCAGAAAGTGAGCCTTTATTCCCTAGGGAGTGGTGGTAGAAAGCAGAAAGGTATATAAAGCGTGAGGACCAGAAACTAGAAGCATTTGACCTGGTTAAGCTTTCAGGCTTCTAGCAGCACAGTTCAGCTGAGATTCATTCTGGATGAAGACTCAGAGGCCTCCAGTCTGAGGAAACAAGATCAGCTGAGGATCTGGCGAGGTGAGGTAGCTGTGGCTTGTTCTGTCTCTCTGATCTTCCAGTTTACCAATACCTTCCCAATACCTGGCCCGGGTTTGAGTTTATATATAAGAACTTTTTAAGATTCATGCTACAGGTGGTGGCGCATGCCTTTAATCCCAGCACTCAGAAGGCAGAGACAGGTGGATCTCTGTGAGTTCGAGGGCTAGCCTGGTCTACAAAATGAGTTCCAGAACAGGCACCAAAGCTACAAAGAAACACCGCCCCCCCACCAAAAAAAAAAAAAAAAAAAAAAAAAAAAGGAAAGGCTGAAGATATAAATTACTGAACTGAAAAAAAAAACATGTTTCAAAATTAGGTATTTATATTTTATAAAAAAAGTTGTTTATGTGCATAAATAAAACTACAAATACATTTTAAGGCAAAACAATAGTGACTACAGGAATACACTGAATAGGCATATAGATGTGTTCATTGTGTAAAAATGCATATACTCACACTCATGAATGTAGGTTAAAGAAATTAACAGTAAGAAATAAATTAAGTTCATTTTGAAAGGCCAGAGAAATCATTTTAAATACTGTTTTCTAATCACCTTTTAATCTACACATTTCCTCTCGATCTTTTATTTTATTTAAAATAAATTTATTTTTCTTTTATGTATGAGTGTGTTTTGCCTGCATTTACATTTGCAGTGTCCTTAGGAGCCAGAAGAAGGCAACAGGTCCTCTGAAACTGGAGTTACTGATTGCTGTCAGCAGTCATGTGGGTGCTGGGAACGCAATCCACATCCTCCTAACCACTGAGCCATCTAATGGTGTGTTCTTTCATCAGAAAGCACAAAATTTCTAGCTATTTATTTTTGTGATATTAGTACTTCTTGATACTTAGTGCTTAAAACAAGGCATTCCCAGAGAAGGGTTTGCAAAATGATGACAAGCTAATTTTTTTCACTAATTAAATGGAACGCATGTCAAAGCTACACTTCACCAATTATTTGGTAATTTGCTAGCATGATATATACAGAAGTAACAGGAGAAATACCTGAATTTTTCTATAATTAGATTTCATTACACACAAACATTGGTTACCGCCCTCCTAAGATGACCCATAATAGCTTTCAATATCTCATCTGGCACACTCTCTCCCTCCCTCCCAAATTTTCTAGCAGATTCTAATGTTCATATGGAATTGCAAGGGACCAAGAATAGCCAAAATAAATCTCTGAACATTAAGAATGAGGGAAAAACTCACACCTCCTGATTCTAGAAGTCACTACAGACACACACACACACACACACACACACACACACACACACACACACACACACAATGGGTGGGGGTGTAGCTGAGCTGGTAGCACGACCTAAATATTCAATACACATACCAAAATACATGTGACATTGTTTATAGAACTAGAAAAAGGAACCTAGCCATTCAAATGCAACCATAGTCAAAACAGCCAAAGCAATCACCAACAGAACAAAGCAGGAGGCATTATGCTACTGAACTTGAAAGTGGTTTTTTGTTTACTTATTTGCTTTTTTGTTTTTTGTTTTTCAAGACAAGGTTTCTCTGTGTAGTTTTGGTGCCTTTCCTGGAACTCACTCTGTTGCCCAGGCTGGCCTCAAACTAACAGAGATCCACCTGCCTCTGCCTCCCAAGTACTGGGATTAAAAAAGGCGGCTACCACCGCCCGGCTGAAAGTGTATTTTAATTTAATGAATGTTGAGAAAATTTGATCGTCTATGAAGAATGAAACCAAATCCCTAACACAAATCAACTCAAAATGGATTAAAAACTTAGTTGTAAGACCTAAAACAATGAAGCCACTAAAAGAAAATAGGGACAATACCTCAGGACATTAGAATGGCAAGGAAATTTTGATAAGACTTCAGACAGGAAACAAGAGTAGACAAATGAGATTTCAAAGAAAAACTTGCTGCACAAGAAAAGCTGCACTCATGACTGAAGACAAGCTACAGAATGAGGAAAGTGAAGGCTACACATTTAACACAGGCTCAGCAAGCAGAAAACGAGAGTAATTTAAAACCTGCAATAGTTAAACCACCAAATAACCCAATTTAAAACTGGGAAATGGACAGAAACAGACATTTCTTAAAATGAGGCAAAGAAAAGGCCAAGAGGCACGTGAACCAGGCTCCACATCAGCAGCCAACACAGAAATACAAATCAAAGACACACAAGGTACCATCTGACTATTATTAGATGGCTATTATCAAAAGACCACTGGTAATCTTTGTATGCTGTTGATGAGAATATAAGTCAATATACGCACTATGGAAACAGTAGGGAAGTTCCTTAAATTTTTAAAAATAGGCCAGGCAGTGGTGGCGCACGCCTTTAATCCCAGTACTCAGGAGGCAGAGGCAGGCGGATCTCTATGAGTTCAAGACAGCCTGGTCTACAGAACTAGTTCCAGGACAGAGGGGCTACACAGAGATACTCTGTCTCGAAAAATTACACACACACACACACACACACACACACACACACACACACACACACACACTTAAATAGGATTACCATATGATCCAGCAATCTCACTACTGGGATACACCCACAAAATAGGAATTTAACGAAGTCACCACACCTGTACTTGCAGGTTTACTGCAGCTGATAAATGGAAATAACTGAATTACTGATCAACAGGTGAACGGGTAATGAAAATGTGGTAGTACATATACAGACAGAATGTTATCCAATATTAAAAAGGAATGGAATCCTGTCACTTGTGGCAACATGGATGGAACTGGAGATCATGCTAAATGAAGAAAGCGAAGTGCAGAACAACAAAGAATACAGAACAATACATAACACAGAGCTCCACTGATGTGTAGACTCTAAAAGTGTGGGTTTTGTAGCAAAGTAGAACAGTGTTCAACTGTACCCTGCACTTCTATTTTGTGTCACGTATGTGGTGTGTATGTGTAAAAGAGTATTCTTAAATAAAAAAGTTTATCTATTAATGTTTAGTGACTGGTTTCAAGGTAGCATTAAATACTATATTCCAGTGGTATGGGGACATATTATTTTTTAGTATGTACAGAAGAATTCAAAGGTAGTTTCTGGCAATATTTATTTTTAGTCCAGAAGGCTGAAACAAAGAAGTAATAATAGATAAGAATTTAAAAATATAGTAGAAAATAAATAATAACATGGAGTCTAAACCTGGTTTTGGCTAATTTTGCCAAAGAGATTTGAGAGGGAACGAGCGCAGGGTGGGGGAGTGAGTATGTTAGTTGCAGTCTGGATCCTATATGGTGTCTTGTTGACTTCTAATTTTTTGACTGCTGATGAGCAAACAATAGCTGCTGAGAGACAATGAATTATAAAAAAAAAACCTACTAATTAAAGCAACCTATATATTTAAAAAAAAATGTATGAACTTAAAAATGGAAGTTAAAAAAATACGTTATGTTGGGGAAGAGGTTACACTTTGTTTCCACAGAAAATGAAAGGCTGTGGATTCATTCAAGTTTGATAGAAATCAGATTTGATCGGGAAAGACTCCCTTAAAATCCTGACTACAGATGTAAAGAAATAAACCTAGAAAAACTACAAGACAGGTGACATACATTTTACCTACTCAAACATAAAACAACAACAAAAAAATCTTCTTTGGCTGGCTTGTGCACAACACACAGTCCACACTTGCATTAATGCAGATATGTGTGTTACCTTTGAAAGTTTGTGTGTTTTCAGAACAAGGGGACCAGACACCAATGAAAACAGGTGGCCCAGGTGATGCAACATCTCAGATGCTTCTGTTGCAGTTTCCTCCGAGTTCTACATCCAGAGCAGCTTCAAGGCTGCTGGCTGAGATGGTCCAGCCTCACAGACTACTCCAGCCAGACTTCAGCTAAGCCGTGCACCCTCCCATCACACTGAGACTGGACAGCTAGCTCTCCCAGGACTTAGTCATTATCTTAATTTTCTCAGTGTCTCCTAAAGATGTCATTGCCCCCAAACAACAGAAATCAGTCTAGAGAACTCAACGTCCACATTCCCAAGAAATGGGGTGGATGGTTTTTGGTCGTTTGGTGAGTTATGGATGTTAATCATCATTTGGGGGAGTTAGTTACAAATTGTTACTGGTCATAGTCAGGGAGAAAGCTAAACAAAGGTTCAATTTAGGGATCTCTTTCTGAAGGGAAAAAAGGGGGATATGTATAGAAATGATGGGATAAAAGGGCAGATTGTTGAGTTTACTTCTGAACAACCATTAGTCTCAAGTATTTTACATTGGTATGGATTTTTGTATATTGATATAAATTAAGGTTATTTTTGTTATACTGTATATATGTTTCTACTCTTGTTTAAAGTATTGTACCTATGTAGCTCATTTAAAAATGTATTAAGTTTTAGTCCTTGAAAGCTATTTAGGATAATAAAAAAATACAGGTTAATAGTCATCTATAACAATTAAACTTATGCTCAAGTTACATATGTTTTCAAGGTCATACAGAGATATGTTTAGATAGACAGGTAATCTTCAAACACTTCAAAGACCTACAGAATATGCATTTAAAATGTTTTAATAACATAAGGCTTTTCATAATAATGAGACATGTCTGCTTCTGGCAGCACCAATTCACTTCAAAAAAGGATGGTGGGCATCAAAGAATCTCCTTACTGAGATTGCTTTCATTGTGGCAAAGCTTGCCAGTTGGGCAAGAAATTGCCCTTGCCTTGACTGTTGACAATATACTGTACAAACTGGACAAGCAGGACACAGAGGGATAAGACCACCAAACTTTGCCAAGACAAGACAAGACAAGACAGTCCTTCAAAATTCCTGCTTCATAGAAAAGTCTGTCAGATATTCAAGGCCTGTAGGCCATAGATGGATGCCCCAACATTACAGAGGAGCCTAGGGTGACTGTCCAGGCAACCAGATGTCCCTGTCATTTCCACAGCTTTGGAAGTTGCCTTCTCTGCACTTCCTATTTACTCAGGTAATATTATATCCTTCTCGGGTCTTTGATAGTTAAAAACTAAATAGTTATAGTTATCTAGTTTTTCTTTAGTCTTAATAGAAAGTAAATTAGGTACAAAACTTTGGACTCGTCAAGATAGGATAGATAATAGAGTATTTTCTCTGAATTTGCCAGATACATATGGACTGGATATTGTGAGTATATTTCTTACCTTGTAGTTGTTCTTATTGTATATAGTTTTGTATTTTTACAGTTAAAACCTTTCCTTTTTATTTAGACAAAAAGAGGGAAATGCTGTGGAATAATCTTTTTGTACATTATGAAGATGTGTCACTCTGATTGGCTTAATAAAAAGCTGAACAACCAATAGCTAAGCAGTATGTGTGGACAGAAAGGACACTGGGAAGAGGAGTTACCAGCCAGATGCTGAATAACCAGAATGGGCATAATGGAGATGAAGTAACAAGCCAGTAAAAGAATGTAGAATAAAAAATGCAGGTTAATTTAAGTTGTAAGAGCTAGTTAGAAACAAGCCTAAGCTAAGGCCAAACTTTCATAATTAAGAAGTCTCCATATCATTATTGAGGAGCTGACAAAAAAAAAAATCCAACTACAATAATCATCACAAAGGATGCAAGAAAGGCCTCTGACAAAAAATGAACATCTTTTATGATAAAAGCCCCAAAGACCTGTACAGTGATGCCACACGACTTTAATCCTAGCTCTCAGGAGGCACAGATCTGAGTTCAAGACCAGCTAGCTCCTGAGTTTCAAGGCAGCCAGGGCTACACAGGGAAACCCTGTCTCAAAACAAACAAGTCCCAAAGAAACTAGGAACAGAAGCATATTTCAGTAGCCATATGACAAACCTATAGCCTAAATGGGAAAAACTGGAAGTATTTCTCTAAAATCGGAAACAAGGGTTTCTGCTCTCTCTACTCTAACTTAATACACTGCTTTAAGTCTTAAGAGTGCTAAGGCATGAGAAAGAAATGTATACAAGCAAGCCAATCTAGGTTTCATGTGTGAGAGAAAACATCCAATATGTATCCTTCTGAGTCTGGCTTATTACACGAAATATGGTGATCTCCAATTCTATCCACTTGCCTGTAAATGCACACACCCACGAAATAGAACCAGGGCTGTGAAGAGAAAGGGTACTAGTGAGAGAGGACAAGAACAGAAAAGGGGAAGTGAATATGGCCAAAGTGCACCATGCATTTGAATAGAAACATCATTACAAAGCACCTAACTCTGTATAATAAACATACTATTTTTTTAAAAGAATGCCTGTTTTAATTTATCTTGTATTTCTGCTAAATGGACAAATAATTTAGTGAGAGCACTTACAAAATTAATGACTTCAGCAAAATTAATACATGAAGAAGTCAAACTACACACTGCTTCCCTCAACACCCCCACCTGCTCTCCTTGCTTTTCTCTAATACACAGGCAACTTAAAGCTAACCACCATGCTTCCCACTCCTGCTTGCTAACAGAGTCAACATTAAGATAGACACAATGAAACAAACGGACACTTACTGGTTCTGTAAACCATCCCTCTCCCTTTCTACCTCTTCTTTCTATAGTATGACTGGAATCACAACAGACTCTCAATGGAGCAATCTTAGTATCTAGAACAGACCCTTACCTCCAAGCTGGTTGTACTAGGGAGCAGGGGAGGAACATTTATTTAAACTGCTGCTGTTTTATTTAGTATTTAATTATTTGTAAGCTCAGCCTTAAGCATGAGTTAGCTGAATAAAATCTGTCAGCCAGATTGTTCAAATCTACACTGTAAGGGTTTTGTTTTTGTTTTCCTCCCAATTAGTGAGGGGTAGTACAGGGGTAATTATATGAGACAGTGGCCTCTAACTGGAATAAAAGACACCAAACCACCACGAGATTATTACTTAAAGGATATGACGAGGAGGCAGAGTAAGGAGTCACAGCCTACATGAACAGTGTTTGTGTGTGTGTGTGTGTGTGTGTGTGTGTGTGTGTGTGTGTGTGTGTACGTACACTTGCACAAGGCCAAGAGAGAACATCAGGTCTTCTGCTACTATCACACCTCCACCTTATTCCCATTGACACAGGGCTCTCACTGAACCTGGAGCGGGGCTGGCAGCCAGCGACCCCCAGGGACCCCAGCGACCCTTGTCTCCACGCCTACGGATGGCTGCAGAGATGACAGCTGCACACTGGGGTCTGAACTCGGGTTTTCCTGCTTGCACAGCAGCTGCTTGCGCCCACTAAGCCATCTCTCTAGTACCATGAAAATCATGTATTCACTACAAATTCCATACTATAATTATAAATGTGTAAACACCTATTAATTTTTTAAATTATTTATTTATTTTTATCCGAGACAGGGTTTCTGTGTTGTTTGGGTGCCTGTCCTGGATCTCTCTCTGTAGATTTCTCTTTCCTTTCCTTCCCCCTTCCCTCCCTCCCTCCTTCCTTCATTTATTTATTGGTTTTTAGAGACAGGATTTCTCTGTGTAGCTTTGGAGCCTGTCCTGGATCTCACTCTGTAGCCCGGGTTGGCCTCGAACTCACAGAGATCCGCCTGCCTCTGCCTCCCAAGTGCTGAGATTAAAGGCGTGCGCCACCACCGACTGCCCGGCCTTTATTTATTTTTTAACATAATTTCTTTGTCGATCCTTTGGGAATTTCATGTCATGCACCCCAATTCTGTTCACTTTCCAATCTCCTATATCTGCCCCTCATCCCTGCAGTGTTCCCCCAAAAGAAAATTTAAAAGAAAATTCAAGTTTTAAAAAATTTCAAACCATAACAAGCAAACAAACAAAGGGAAAAAACAAAAACCCAAACCAACCCTCTTCGCTCCCTGTCTTTCCCACCTCTCCAACACCTCTTCATTCATCCTAGGGGCATTAAGAGCTCTGGTGTGTCACACAGGATACCCTTTTGTCCAGTCAGCTTTACTTGTAAATGTTCATTGCAGTAAGTCACTGGTCTGATTCAAGACCTCTGGTTTCTGGCACACCATCATCACTGGACCCTCACCAAACTCCTCCAAGATATCCCAAGGCTGCCCCAGTCATGAAGATTCTACAGGTACTGTTCCACAGGACCATCCCTTCATAGCTCTAGCAGGTCCCAGATGAGGTAGATGATAGGGTGGGTCAACCCAAGGCCCATCTGTGGGCCTGGGTGGTAGCTGAGCTGGTCAGCCGGGGCCACTGGGACTGACCCCCTCAGGCAAGGGGTGGAGTGAGCTCTCCTAAGCCCAGGCCATTGGCTAGTTCCCCCTCATCCATGGTGAAGGGTGGGCCCATCTCTCCTGAATGGGGAAGGGGGGCAGGTCTCTCCTGAGGGTTGGGGTTAGCTTTCTCGCTGCAGTGTCCAGTGAGGGGCAAGGCCAGCTTCCTAGGGCCAGTGAAGGATGGCTTAGTATGGTCTTCTGATTTCATCATGCCTGGTTCTATGACCCCTGTGGTAACACAGGCCACAGACATCAACACAGACACCAGTGTAGCAGGACCATGGAGCCAGACATGGCCCTCAGCAGCAGCAGAACAGGCCACTCAGATCAGGATGGCTATGGTGGCGCCACAGCCTCTGGACACCAACAAGGCCACAGGCTGTGGCCCAGACCCCAGGCTTCTGTGTGACCTTTGGTGGCAACAGGGGACTCAGACTTTAACACAGACCACGGACCCAGACATGGTCCTCAGTAGTAGCCGAGTCTGGCAGTGCAGGCCTCTCAAGATTGGCATGGCCCCAGTGGCAGCGTGGCCCTCGGACACTAACATGGTCCCAGGTGGCAGCCCAGACCTCAGGCATCCACATGGCCATTAATCCATTTATAACCATAACCAAGCTGCAATAGAAATATATTTAAGTATTTTTCTTATTTTTCCCCCCTTTGGTTTTTTTGAGACAGGGTTTTTCTGTGTAGCCCTGGCTCTCCTGGAGCTCACTCTGTAGACCAGAGTGGCCTCAAGCTCACAGAGATCTGCCTGCCTCTGCCTCCAAAGTGCTGGGATTAAAGGTATCACTATGCATGCCTTTTGTAAATGTAAAGTTTAAGTATTATGCTTATGTACTGGTAAAAATGATTTATTTTCCACTATTTCAAGCTGTTTCTGACATGTTTTAACCAAAATTTACAGGACAATTCACCTCTCAAAAGTGTTCTGCGGGGGCTGGAGAGATGGCTCAGAGGTTAAGAGCACTGGCTATTCTTCCAGAGGTCCTGAGTTCAATTCCCAGCAACCACATGGTGGCTCACAACCATCTGTAATGAGATCTAGCGCCTTCTTCTGGCCTGTAGGCAGAACATTGTATACATAATAAATAAATAAAAAAAAAAAAGTGTTCTGCTTTGATTGTACATTTAACATTTTGATTTTATTTTACCACAAAGCTTTAATAAATTCTGAATTTATAAAAATACATCAGTGAAAATGTAACTCATCTGTAGTCTTAGATTGTATTTCTGTATATAGTCTCTGACAATAATATAGACAGCTTAATGTTATCCCAACATTTTAGAAAAGTCTTTAAAAATTCTAACTATAAAGTTAAGCCTCTCACATAATACTAGCCAATCCACATTCTTTTTATTTCCAAAATTACTGAAGTATTTCTTAAGTTATTGGATGCCCTTTCCAATTATCTTTAATTATTATACATATGCCCATAAGACATTTTCAATATACTGTTTTCTTCGCTATCCCCTAGAGGGCCACCAAGGACTCCTCTCACAGACAGACTCCTACCACGGTTGAAGTGATGGGGTTTAGAAGAGGTCTTCAGCGGTCACCAAGAGTATTAGACTAATCATGACCAGTGCTTGCAGTCTCTTAGAAAGACCCTGACAGTGTTGGCACTTTAAAGACATCTTATGGACCTCATCATATATAAAAGCTTAAATTAAAAAAGAGAAAAATATTTTCCAGTGATTAATTCTTTACACTGAAAAACATTACTTTTAACATTTAAAACCCTTCCCCCAAAACATCCCATTGTATACAACACATGAAGAAAAGCCTAATAAAACACAGAGGAAACATAAATGGAGCCCGAGTGGTCTATGTCATACAGAGGAACTTTGCTCTGGCTCATAATTTAATGCCCAGTAAAAATGTTAAAAAACATTAATGAAAGCATTTTTCTTGTCCAACCATTTCCATTTGGCATTTCTGAAATATTACTAGAATTTTCTGACAGGATAAAGACTTTTTGTAGTGAAGAAAAAGCAAAAGGAACAACCAAACCTCCCCAGGTGATCAGAAAAGGAATATATTCATTAGTAAGGTTTTTTTTTTTAAAAAAAAGCTTCAGCATATATATTTTAGTCCACTACCAATTTAAGACATATTCATACCATAAACTGGAAAGATTATAGTATGAAACTAAGGAAAAATTTTTATTTAAAACGATTTCTGGAGCCAGCAAGATGGCTCAGCAGGTAAGAATGTTTGCCAGCAAGTCTGGTGACCTGAGTTCAACCTCTAGAACCACATAACAGGAGAACCTGCTTCTGCAACTGTCCTCTCACCATGGCATACATGCCAACACATTCACCAAATAAATAGAGATAATTTAAGAAATTAAATAGTTCTTTATAACTAATTATTCCCAGAAATATATTTTTGCTAGACAGCTCTTCCTATTTTCAATTGGTTTTAAACCATGTGCTATTTTTAATTGCAGAAATTATGTAAATACATCACTTAAAAAAAAGTTTAAATTGTATGTACATGAGTGTTTTGAGTTCATGAATGTATGTGCCCCACATGTGTGCCTGGTGCCTGCAAAGGATTGAAGAGGGGCAGAGCCTCTGGAACCGGAGTTCTAGGTGAAGCCACCCTGTGGGTGCTGGGCACCAAACCTAGTTCCTCCACAGGAGCGACAGTGCTCTTGCCTGCCGAGTGAGTCGTCTGTCCAACCCTGATGCATCACTTCTCTGCACCTCTCCAGAGTGCTCTGTGTCAGGGGTTCGCAACCTTCCTAATGCCGGGACACCTGAATACAGCTCCTCAGGTTGTGATTCCCAACCGTAAACTTATTTTCTTTGATACTTCATAACTGTAGCTTTGCTACTGTTATGAATTTAATGTAAATAGTCTGTGTTTTCTGATTGTCTTAGACAACCTAATGTGAAACCCAAAGGGGTCACAAGCCACATGTAGAGAACTGCTGTTCTATGTAAAGATAAAGATACAATTTGCATTTTGTGGCGAAGTTTGGGGCTTATTTTCTTCATGCATAATCCATCAATAAAGTAATATAACACTGACTTATACATGGTGAGTAAGGGAGTATGCTTTTGTTGTTTCATTTTGATAGAAGCTTTTTTCTATATATAAAATCTAAGATCAATTTGATTTAGAATTTTAAAAAACCTACAATATTAATGTAAATATTAAGCCTTCAATCATCGATTTCATCAACATGTTATCAGAGGAGATTTCCAGCCCCATAGTAAAAGAGTTTCCTATATATTTAATTTTCCACAGGATCACAACATAAAAATGAAGCAAACAATACTGCATCAATGGAAAATGATGGCATTTCACATTAAGTGTTCACAAAAAGTAGAGCTTGGGGCTAGAGAGGTGGCTAGTTTTAAAAACCCTCGTTGCTCTTTTAGAAGACCAAACTGATCTTCTATCAGACACATGGGGAGACTCCCAACCTCCTGTCACTTCAGCTCCGGGATCGGATACCCTCTTGGGGCCTTTGAAGGTACCTGCACATTTGGCACACACATAAATAAAAATGAAAGGTAGTTTTTCTTTACAATTGTATTTATCTATTTCATGCATATGGGTGTTTTGCCAGCATGTATGTCTGTGCCACATGTGCTTGGTGCCCACAGAGGCCAGACGATGGCGCTGGGTCCCCTGGGACTAGAGTTAGTGAGAGAGTTGTGAGCTGCCATGGGGGTGCTGGGAATTGAATATGGGTCCCCTCGAAGAGCAAGCAGTGCTCTTAACCACAGAGCCATTTCTCCAGCCCACAATATAATAAAAGTTAATTAAAAAAAAAAAAAAGGCAGAGCTTTCCTACATTTTATCTATGCTCAGACCAGCTCTTGTGTGGGACACACAAAGGGCGGAGAATTTCCTGATACAAATTAAAGTCAATCAATCTTACTTGAATTATAATTATTTATTTTCAGAAATACTACTAGATTTTTAATACCAAAGCTTCTTTACAAAGTATTGTGCAAACTCATATCCAAACACTAAGGGCACTGTGCTGCTGGTGCATGCTACTTTATAGTGCATGACACTGGGAAGAGCAGTTTGTAGTTGATCCTAGGAGATATTTTTTCTGACCCTGAGCACGTCAATCAATTTAGACTGAAATTCTAGAAAAAACTTCCTTGGCCAATGCTGCCTGCCAACTGTAGTGAGCATGTAACGAAAGCTCACTTTCCCAAAGACGTCTATTGCATGCTGCTTCCTTCAGCTGGCTCCACCTCCACAGCTGAGGTCAGCTCTGCATATATGACTGGGACTCAGATCCTCAAGATGGCTTTTTCTTATGTACAATCAAATTCCTGGACTTCAACTTGTCTTTATCAAGGCCCCTAAATTAAGTTTAATCAAGCATGGGAGCCACCACGGGCTCCACCTGCTGCAAGAAACTCATTTTGTGTAAGTATGAAAATAATTTCTCTAATTTGATGTACAAGTGGGATTTGTCTCACTCTCACTGATCATGTAGACTATGAGTAATAGGCCTTCAAAAAAGATATATCCCAGCACATCTGCTCACCCAAAGTCCATTACTAGCATGTTGTCTACCAGAATAATATGTCATGCAAAGTTCAAATACAACTATTCAGCCAAAGGTCTTCATAATGGACCTACCTTAGCGAGCTGGTTGGATGGTAATATAAATATGTAACACTTTCAATTATAATACCGTGCTATAATCATTTTAATAATTAAGAATTTCAGTTGTTCTTATTTGATTTTTAAAATAAAGGTGATTAATTTATATAGTTAAAATTTATCAATACTTAAAACTACAGACAGTATGAGAAATAGAAATTTGTGGCTTAATGTGCAAAACCTAATTTTAACCAATCACAAGTATATTCTGTCAAATAATGAGCTTCAAAAGCAGCCTAAGGAAAGCATTGTTAACAACAAGAACACCAACAGTTATCAATAACAGCTGCTTTATCTATTACTTACCAGACATTGTACAAAGTGCTTACATGTTAGAAAGGCTATTTAAGCTTGAATATGCACAATCTTTCAATACTGTAAGAAGAAAAAGGCTACTCAACATTATCTGAGGAAATGTTTCTCAACATAGGATAATTTTGTTGAAACTATTTGCAATATCTGCTTTTACAGCTGACAGGCAAGGTCTACTGGCATTGTGTGGGTAAAATGCAGGGTTGCTACTGAACATCCCTACTGACACTGGACAGCTCCCCACAGTGAAGAACGATCACGTTTAAATCAATAGTGACATTAAGAAACTCTTGACTTAAGAGAATATACTTCAAATCACTATTACAAAAAGTTAAGGCGTCGAGTATATATTCTTTTTGTTTGTTTATTTTTATTTTATGTACACTGATTGGTGTTTTGCTGGCATGTATGTCTGTGTGAGGGTGTCAGATCCCCTGAAACTAAAGTTATAGACAATTATGAGTTGTCGTGTGGATGCTGGGTATTGAACTCCAGTCCTCTGGAAGAGTAGCCATGCTCTTAACCACTGAGCCATCTCTCCAGGCCCCAAGTTATATATTCTAACTTAATGATTTTATCAAGTAGAGAAGAAATAATTTTTTTAATATGAGAAGGTAACTAAAAGTCCATAGCCTTGGTAGCCATTAACTAATTTCTTTCCAAATTTGATTATGGTAATAGTCAAATGAAATACAATCCATGGTCTATGTTCATTTTATATTTGCCTAAGTGCAATGGCTTAGTTTTCCTGGGGGGGAAAAAAACGCACTTAACACTGTACTTAGTTCATATAATCCAAATATTTAAGAGATCAGTTAAAAATCACTACACTGTTCATTTGATAAATATGGAATATACAGTTTCAACAATTTACCCAGGGACAGAATTAGCAGAAAAGGGAGTCCTCTCTGACTCCAGATTTCATTTTCAATGACTAATAAATGCAAATAGTGGTTAGATACCTGTTAAGTCAATTTTGAAATCCAAAGTATTTACTGTCCTTTCTTGTTGCCAGAATGACAATTTGAGGAAATAAGACAGCACTTAATGTATTTTTAAATTGGTGTTTTCTCAGTAGTATGTCACAAAACTAAATATAATTCATACAAAGCACAATATTTAGATCAAATCACCAAAAGTTACCACATATAGAGCAGAATCTCCCCCCCCCCCAGACAGGGTTTCTCTGTGTAGTTTTGTGCCTTTCCTAGAACTCACTTTGTAGTCCAGGCTGGCCTCGAACTCACAGAGATCCACCTGCCTATGCCTCCCAAGTGCTGGGATTAAAGGCATGCGCCACCACCACCTGGCTTAGAGCAGAATCTTAAGCCTTAAAGAATAAATAAATGAATTTGGGGCTGGAGAGATGAGATGGCTCAGTGGTTAAGAGCACTGGCTGTTCCTAGAGAGGACCCGGTTGAGTTCCCAGCACCCACTTGATGGCTCACAACTGTCTACAACTACAGTTCTAGAGATCTGATACTCTCTCTTCTAGCCTCTGTGGGTACTGTAAACATGCAGAGTGCAAAAATACAATGCAGGCAAAACATATACATACACTAAAAATAAATCTTTATAGCTCTACTTTACTAGGTCTCTTCCAATTGCTATAGATACAATTATTTCAATTGTATGTTACTGACTTAAATTTAACTTCAACAAGTAAGAGCTAACCTACAAACTAGTTAATGTAGCACATGATTTTTCTATGGCGACAGCCCAGATATGCAACATTAATGAGCAGCCACTGATAACTTCAACAATTGGGAATTATCCTCAACAGAAACTCCTAATAATTCTCATGAAAAGAAAACGCTGTTGATAAATCTATCTAGGATTCAAATGGTTAATGGAATTAGAGAAACATCACCATTTCCCTTGGATTTCATGAAGAATCAACCCCAGAGAATATGACTTAGTTGTCTGACTGCTGTGACAAAAGGCTTGACAAATCAACTTAAGGAAGAAAGGGTTAATTGGCTCAGTTTCTTGTTCATTCAGTCCGGAACCCCAGCCCACGTAATAAATAATACCACCATGTTTAGGATGGGTCCATCTTTACCCAATCTAAACAATCCCTCAAAAGCATGTCTGGAGACTTGTTACCATGGTGATCTAAATCTCAACTTGACAAACAAGATAAACGATCACAACTCTCCCCGTTGTCAACCAGACATCCAAACATAACACTTTTGAGCCAAAGCCTTTCACTCCGTGTCTCCAATGGCCATTTCAGAATGTAAAGTGCAGTCATCTTTCCAACAATGTTTAAAAGGAAGTCCTGATTCAAGGTAAGCTCTTACCCATGAAGTCCAATGGAATTCTTATCCACCTCAGGTATGAGAAGAGGACTTCTGTCCTCACGAACAATGGTGTATGATAGCCAGTGAAATTTTATATGCAAAGAATCAGAAAATGGATCCCGTTTCAGGGGGCAAATCAGTCCATAAGAACCAATTCAGAAATGCCAGATGGCAGATTAAGCAAACAAAGGCTCTGAAATGCTTTATAAAACCAGATGTGATTAAAAACCAGACATGTGCAGGGCGGTGGTGGCGCACGCCTTTAATCCCAGCACTCGGGAGCCAGAGCCAGGCGGATCTCTGTGAGTTCGAGGCCAGCCTGGGCTACCAAGTGAGTTCCAGGAAAGGCGCAAAGCTACATAGAGAAACCCTGTCTCGAAAAACAAAACAAAACAAAACAAAAAAAACAGATATGTGCTACACAGGGAGCTGAATGTGTACACACACACACACACACACACACACACACACACACACACACACACAGTGAAAATGTTCCAATAAAACAAACTGGGGGAGGGGAAGCATCTTCAATAAAAAGAAAATTTCAGATAATCTATAAGATAAAAACTAAAAGACCAACAAAATGGCAATATTTGAGTGAATAGTAAAAGCATTATTCTTGATTTTTAAATGTCTTTTAACAGGTAACTGTACAACACTGCAACTCTTAAAAGATGATACAGAAGTGACCTTAGTATGGACAATACTCTTTTTAGATATACCACTAAAACAACTCATGAATGAAAAAACTGTTAAGATGGATTTCATTGTATTAAAAACATCTGTATCGGGGCTAGAGAGATGGCTCAGAGGTTAAGAGCAGTGGCTGCTCTTCCAGAGGTCCTGAGTTCAATTCCCAGCACCCACACGGTGGCTCACAACCATCTGTAGTTAGATCTGGTGCCCTCTTCTGGTCTGCCTGCATACATGCAGGTAGAACACTTGTATACATAATAAATAAGTCTTTAAAAAAAGGATTAAGAAAAATCTGTATCTGTAAGAGATAATAGAGAATAAAATAAAAAACATAAACTAGAAGCAAATATTTGAAAATTATTTGATAAAGAACTAACTAGTAATCAAAATATACAAAGAACTCTTATAGTTCAATAACAAATAGGCAGAAAATATGAATAAAAATTTAACCAAAGGGAAAAAGCATATAAAAAGCTGTTCAACACTACATGTTGTATGAGTTTTTTTCAACACTGCAATGAGGTGCCACTATTTACCCAGCAGGATGACTAATACCTATGCCATGAGGTGCTGCTATTCACCTAGTAGAATGACTAATACCCAACAGAGAAAGGCAGAAAACAGCCGGCACTCACTGCTTGTAGAACAAACACAAAATTAAACTTCCTACTGGCCCACCTGGCAGGAATGGATACATTGTAAAGAGTGCCTCTCTCTTTGGTTATCAAACTGTTCAAACAATAGACTCTAAGGAACTGGAATTTCCCAGGAATCTCCTGAAGCACTGAGGAACTAGAGGGAGAGTTTGTAAAGAAAGAGCCTGTCTCCTAAGGAAAAGAATCACAAGATAAGATACTGCATATCATATTTAGTAGAGACCCTCAGAAATACAGATCAGGGCCACAACGTGTACAGACAATGGGTAAAGTCAAAGGGAGAGACAAAATTGCTCTTAGTAACAAAAAGGAAAGCAAGAGGAAAGTCATTAATTACCAAAGTAGGGGCAAGACAGAAGAAAATTCAGAAAAGCTGGGGAAAGGCAAGGCTAAGTAAAATACCACAACAGTACATTACCACAGACACCAAGAGCTGAAGAACACAGCAAGAATGTGACTGGTTACAGAAACTACTGTTAAAAGGCTGGAGAATAGAAGTGTTCAACAGCTGTGACAAGAGAACCTGTCAGCAATTTAATAAAGCAGTTTAAATGGAGTGTTAGGGTGGACTAAAGTCAACTGAAGAGTTACTGAGGTGGGAAAGTGGTACCAAGCTGTGCAGATAAATCTTTAAAGAAATGGAGCTATGAGGTTTGCAGAGAAGAATGGACAGATGGGTGATATAAAGTTTTAAGTTGAGAAAGGACATTTTTCATGCTGAAAGAAATTACAGTAAGTTGGAGGTATTAATATTGTGTGTGTATCCATTTGTTTCATAAATACCTTATACACATGATCTAAAAAGAAATGTCTACAGTATGTTTCATGTACCAGAATTCTGATTGTAACCTATCACATACAGTCAAATGTAGAATCTCTTACAGGTGGGCCATGTCAGGGCTCCAAGTTATTGGAGAGTATTTCAGATCTTCTAATAAAAGATATTTAGTTTTATTTTAGGTTTTTTTTTAACTTTAGTTCAAGCTCATAAATTTGTTCTACAAAATTTAAAAACTATTATATTTAAAGAAGCTGTTGTTAATTTATGCTTTGGGATACATGAACCATGAACTTATAATCCGGACACAACAACAAAAAAGGGATGGAACAGAGCTGTCAAAAGGCAACTGTTGTGTGCTACTCAAGGTAAGTTGTTTAAGTTCAAAACAACGGGTTGTAACTTTAGGATGCTGGATGCAATTCTCATGGAAAGCACCAAGAAAACAGATGGGGAACACACACAAAGGAGGGTAAGAAAGCAGTGTCAATGTTCTACACAAACTCATTCAAACAAGGGGAGAGAAATGCAGGGAATGAAGAACAAAACTGCCATAAAATGCACAAGAAATAAATCAAAAAAGTGGGAAAAGGGTGTGAGTTAGTTGAGCACTCACACCCTCAGATGCAAGCAGAAGCAGAGAAAGCAAACAGGAAGAAGGGAGAGGCTTTCAACTCTCCAAGTCCACCCTGAGTGGCACACTTCATTCAGCAAGGCCACACCTCAAAAGGAAGGGGAGTTTTTATTCAAATGATCACAGCTAAGGACCTAGGGAAATGGAGAGTCAGTAAACTGCCTGCCTCACATACATGAGGACCTGAACTCAGATCCCTGGCACCCACAAAAAAGTGAAGTATTGTTATGCAATCTAAACCCTAGCTGGAGCTAGGGAGAAACAAGCAGATCCCAGAGCTCACTAGTCAATTGGTGAATCTGGATTCAGTGAGAGACCCTGTTTCAAAATATAAAGAGAGTGATAGCGAAAGACTACTAACACACACACACATACACACACATGCACCTACACATACAATGTATACAAATACAAATATTATGAGGGGGCAGGGAGGGGATATACAAACACAAATATTACCAGAGGGGGAGCCGGGGAGGAGATAACTATCTAGTTTCAAACATTTCAGAACTACAGTACTCAAAGCAGTGGTACTAAAGACATATCTAAACAGAACACTATAAAAGGACCACATTAAACCCTTAAATACATAGTCAAACATTTTTTATAAGAGTTTCAAAACCATTCAATAAGAAAAGGCAGTCAGCCTTTCAACGTGTGGTGATAGAAACACTTCACATCTATATGTTAACAAAAAAAAAATTAGGTTGGATCTTAACCTAATGTCATGTAAAAAACTTGAACTCACAACTGACAAAGGATCAAACATAAAACATAAAATGCTGAAAACTGTAATGTTCCTTAGATATGACAACAAAAGAAAAGAAAAATAGTCAAATAGATCTCATGCAAAATTTAATTCATGCACCAGATACTATCAACCTTGCAAAAGCAAATTCAAAGAATGGGAGAGGATGGGCATAGAGATGCCTTTAATCCCAGCACTCAAAAGGCAGAGGCAGGCTGATCTCTTATGAGCTCCAGGCCACCCTGGTCTACATAGTGAGGTACAGACCAGCAGAGCCAACAGAGACCCTGTTTCCACAACAACAGAAAGAACACGAGAAAGTATTTGCAAATCACATATCTAATAAGGGATTAATATCCAGAACATATGAAGAAATTCTAATTATAATAACAAAATCCAATTCAAGATTTTCCAAATAGATTAAATGCAAATGATCTCATTCTTCTTCTGTCAAGGCACACTTCCACGACCATGGCAAAGACCATGGTAAATCACAGCATCCATTCTTTCAACCTGTTAGAATTCTTGGTGATGACCTATTGCTCATAGTTTGCCAGTCTTTGTCTCTCACATTCATTTTATATTCGTTATATATTTTTATATAATTTTTAAAAAGCAACTTTAAAATTTATTTCTGATCTTTTCATTTTACAGTGAAAACTAAAAAATCAGGTTAAATTTTGCTCAACATAACTTAAGGAATGTCTCCTTTTAAATCTTAAAGACCTCATACTTTCACCTTTACTTAATATTAAATTTTCAAAATCTGAAATATTTTGAAACATAAAAGTTCTGAAACTGCAAATACCAAACGATAAAGTAAAACAATTATTTAGAAAATCATTACATATGGTTTGCTTATAGGTTCTCAGTGTAAACTCTGAGTCACACAAGCGAAAGGAGATAAATGCACCACATGATGTGCAAAGAGTTATAACTAAGCAAAAGTTTGTTTTAGGACCAAGCGTTTCCAAAGGCCAATAAGAGAAAAACATGCTTCACGAAGTATTACTTAATTATAATAAAACAATCAAATCATCACAATAACATTTATAGTATCAAAATTCAATCTAATGGCATAATAAATAATAAAAAGTTACCCTAGCACAGGCACGTGAACATTTTGTGTGTGGCAGTAAAGCATCAGATAACACTAGAGGGCAGCATTTCGATTCATTTTAACTTGAAAAAAATCTGAACTCTTAAAATAAAGTTCACAGCCCTTTCAAAGCTCTGGCTGAGATGCAATTTTAATACAACCTATTATAAGTACAAGTGCCCCAGTGTATATACGAACGCTTTGTCCACGTGAATCAAATGTGGTATTTATAATTTTCAAGGAAGTAAAATAAAAATAATGGTGCAATTTCTTATTGGTTTTTCATTAGTTACCCAGTTAAAATAAGTACTTGTTGAGTACCCACTGGAATCACAGTCATCCCCACAAAAGGGCGTTTCTTTCTTTTTTTTTTTTTTTTTTTTTTTTTTTTTTTTTTTTTTTTATTTTTTTTTTTACAGAAAGGCCAGATTCATTACAGATGGTTGTGACCATGTGTTGCTGGGAATTGAACTCAGGAACTCTGGAAGAGCAGTCAGTGCTCTTAGCCTCTGAGCCATCTCTGCAGCCCGGGCGTTTCTTTCTTATCCACACAGGATACTCACACACTAGTTTCCAGAAGAAGTACTCATCAGAACCCCAAACCGTTAACAACTTGAGACTCAGAACTAAGATGCAAAATAAAAGCAACAAAGAGCTGATAGAGTGGAAACAGGCATGACTGAGAGACTTTCAATCTCACCTTTTCTTACTGTCGTTAAGTTCAAGTTTGTTCTGATAATAGGGCTGTACTTAAAACCATCCAGCACCCCAGTCATTTAAAAAGCAAGGGACAGGGACTGGAGAGATGGCTATGCAGTTAAGAGCACAGGCTGCCCTTCCAGAGGACCTGGGTTCAATTCCCATGACCCACATGGCAGCTCACAACTGTCTGTAACTCCAGTTCCAGGGGATCTGACACCCTCACACAGACATACAAGCAGGCATAATACCAACACACATGAAATAAAAGTAAATATATTAAAAATAAAAAGCAAGGGACAGAAAGTACAAAAGAACAGAAAAGGTATTATTCAGAAAAGACTACTCTGAGCGGCCAGGAGGCTACCTATTTTCTATTTAATAAAAGTTACTGTTACCATGCCAGTCACTGTTTCCCAGTTGACAGGTTTTTTTTAGTTCAACTCATCTTTAACAAGTTGTAAAGAAGGTACCACTATCTCCCCTATGTTACAGATCAGGAAACTGAAACCCGGAAGAAATAATAAGCAACTGGCCTCACAATCAGGGATTTAATAGGAATTTAAAAAGTGAGTGGCAGAATAAGAAAAAGCCTTACTTATTCATGTGGAAGTCATTATAAAAGGATGAACAGAAAATAAAGTCAGTACTTGAGAACAATGTCTCTTATTTAAACTCAGAAGATTCCAAATAAGACATGCCCATATGCACTGTTAGATACTAAAACATAAGAAAAAGGTGAACTGAGAAACACCACATATTACTGGTAGTATACATCTTTAATCCCAGATTAAAAGAGGCAGGGAGACTTCCATGAGCCACTCTGGTTACTTGGTGAGCTCTAGGCCAAGGCTACATGGTGAAACCCTATCACGAGAACCCCAAACACAAAAACTACGAAGTTCAGAATGACTTAAGAGTAACAATGAGTCTTTCCAGATGTAAACAATTTAGTGGCAATACATTCAATACATATTATGGCAGTGAACTAAAAAGACAGTCTGAAGGTAACTAAACTATGGGACACTTGACAGTATTCACCAAAACATTAAAAATGTTATTTACATTAGAAATTCCTCACCAAAAGAACCGTGATTATGCTCAGATTTAGCAGCAAGCTTATCATTTTAAGGGGAAAAACAAACAAAAATGTTGATTAAATATATTATAAACAATGAAATCATTTTAAACGCTACAGGAAAACATTCAATGGCATGTTAAGGATTTTCAAAATGCATTAAACACAAATATCCCATTCCCACCCACCTCCAATCCCTCAGCCACACCAAAACCACCAACTGATCACACCACTCCTGCCTTCTTAATACGACTGCTGGGGATGTAGCTCAGCAGCAGAGCACCTGATCAGCAGTCATCTGACACCAACCAGTAATAGATAAATGTTTAATGTGAAGGCGGTGACAGGTGGGTCTCTGAGTTTGAGCAGGCCAGCCCGGTTTATATAGTGAGTTCCAGGCCAGCCAGAACTGCACAGTTGAGACCTTGCCTACAAAAAAAAAAAAAGAAAAAAAAAGAAAAGAAAAGAAAGAAAAGAAAAGAAAAGAAAAGAAAAGAAAAGAAAAGAAAAAAGGAAGGAAGGACACAAGGAAAAAGTAAGCTGGTTATGGTCAAAGAATACACACTGACCTTGTTAACTATTAAAGTCATGATGCAAGGGGCAAGAACCACTTAGGAAACAGGTGAAATGTCTTTTATCCCTCTTTCATATTGTGTCCTATTAACACAAAGGAACCCCTAAGGACTCCAATTAGAGTAATTTAAAACCCATCTTCTCCAAACAAGGAAAACTACAGTAGTTTGTTTTTAAAATATATTTTATTTACTGTGTGTGTGTGTGTGTGTGTGTGTGTGTGTGTGTGTGTGTTTGTGTGTGGTGTGCGCACGCATGCGTGTAGGCACATGCCATGGCATACACGTGGAGGTTCGAGGACAACTTTTGGAATTAGTGCTCTCCTTCTACTATGGGTTCTGGAGATCAAATTCAGGTGGTCAGGTCTGCATGGCAAGCTCTGTTACCTGCTGAGTCATCTCACTGGTCCTACAGAACCTGCTTACAGCTACTTCATACTGGTATGGGGAAGGCGTATGAGATGAATTTACCCAGACCTCTTGCCTCTCTGAACTAGCCAAGAGATATTCCCAAGGACGCCATGCTACTTCTCTAAATGGTTTCTCAGTAGCAAAATGCTTAATGAATTTAATAAATCGAGCCCAAATTTTGTATAGAAAAATAAATAAAGCTAGGTATAATAGTGCATACTTCGAAACCCAGAACTTAAGAAGGTAGAGACAGAAGGACCAGGAAGCAGAGGTCAGAATCAGCTGCATATGCATTCAAAGTCAGTCTGTGCTATATGAGACCCTTTCTCAAACAAACAAAAGAATAAGTAAAATTTTAAGTAAGCAGAGCTCTAAAACAGAGAAGCAACAAGACCTATCAGATTCTGAATCATACTACATTTAGTTTCAATTAGTAAAACACTGTCAACCTGGTTCAGTCAGCGAAAGAAACTGACTACCCAGAAACATGGGAATTGACTAGGTCTAACCCCCAGTTAACGGGGTGGAGGTAAACAGGGACTTGTTAAGAGAGAAAAGGAACAAAGGGGTAACAACTTAGAAAAAACCTTTTACTGAGAAGGGGGGACCAAGAGCAGCACTGTGAGCAAAGACACTTGACAAAGTGTGTGAGGGGAAGGGGAGCTTGGAAACCTGCAACTGACATCACAGACAAAAGTTCATTTCTGATCTTAAAAAGTTCTAACAAACTACAAAACGAAGGACCAGCCCTCCAAATAATACAGTACTATAAACCTCAAGCACATCAGAGAAATGCAAACCAAAACCTCACTTATGACAGGCATGGTGGTTCATGCCTTTAATCCTAGCACTCAGGAGGCAGAGGCAGGCACAGCTCTGTGAGTTTGAGGCCAATATATGGTCTACAGAGTGAGTTCCAGAAGAGCCAAGGCTACAGAGAGGAACCCTGTCTCTCACAGAACACTATTTACCCAGCAAAAGTAAGAAATATTCACTCATACATTACTAATAAAAATGAAAAATGGCACAATTCCTATGGAATTATTTAACAAAAACACCAAAATTAACGTACATTCTCCTCTGAACTAGCAATGCCACATATACACAGGAGACCTTCACAAATACACAATGACAAAGCTGTTTATTGAAGAATTTATTGAAGACTCTTTCTGTTCACTCAAAGTCTTTATAATTGTTTCAACTCATTTGTGCTACTAGAATACAGTGCATTACAGATTCGGTAATCAAAAGAGATCGGAACAAATTTCCTTTGTGTCTGGAAGTTAGACCGTACAGTGTCAGGACACCTGTAGGACAGGTGTCTCGAGTGGCTAAGAGGCAAGCTCCAGCACAACACTGTATCCTCCTCACCAGCTGAAAGGGTAGAGGGGCAATAAGCCTCTCATCAGGATGCTACCTCAAGAGGTCAAAGCAGTCATGACACAATCATTTCTCAAAAGCCCCAACTCTCAACACCTACACATGGTAATGTGTTAATTTTAACATGAATTTGGGGGGTGTACCATCACTTGAGCCTTAGCATGTATCTTTTGAAGATCTGGAATTTTTCCTAAAATAGGTATGGATCTAAATTCTATTTTTGCTTAAATATAATCACATACACATAATCAAATTTATTTTTTAAAAATCACTGAGGAAAAGTTTATAAGTAAAATCAGCCAAGGGTGAAAGACCACATAAATGTAAAACACACTATCAATTGTATAAAAAAAAATAAAAGCATTCTTTTTACTTGGGACAGTATCAAGTCCTAGAAAGAACAAACAAAGAGTTCTGAGGCCGGGGAGACGGCTCAGGTGGGAAGGCCAGCCGAGCAGACCCCAGCACCAAAGTAAAAGCCAGGCATGGCAGTGTGCACCTGCAGTCCCAGCACTTGGGAGGGAGGGAGAGGCAGGAGCATCCCTTGGGTTTGATGGCTGAAAGAAGAGGACTAGGTTCTGTGAGAGCCTGTCTCAAAAACTGAAAAGCAACAGAGGAAGATACCAGCCCTCCACATATGTGTACACATGTGTACACACACATACATACAAGAATACAAACAACAAAAAACCAGTTTCCTACAGGAGCCCCCGAGAGAAGGACTGAAAATGAGACAGAGCTGAACAGCACGAGGAGGGAGACAGTGAGACTGACACTGTCTGTCACGAGGACGGCAGGTAAGCCAGGACGCCCTTGAACTCACGGTGCTCTTCCTCCGCCTCTGCTTCCCGAAGGCTGGGACAACAGAGGCATCAGTCATGTCACGACAGTTTTGATTTTGTGGTTTTAGTTAGACTGGGTCTTGCCAAGTAGCCCAGACTGGCCTAGAACTTGCAATTCCCCTGCCTCTACTACTCAAGAGCTGAGATGACTGGCATGTGCCCTATCTAGCTAGTTGTTTGCTTGTTTGAATTGAGGTTATTACTCAAAAATTACATTTAAAAAATTCAGGAGGAGAAAGTAAAACATTAGCTGCTGAATAAGAATGGGTGTTACAAGCCAGGCAGTGGTGGCGCACACCTTCAATCCCAGCACTCGGGAGGCAGAGGCAGGCGGATCTCTGTGAGTTCGAGGACAGCCTGGTCTACAGAGTGAGATCCAGGAAAGGTGCAAAACTACACAGAGAAACTCTGTCTCGAAAAACCAAAAAAAAAAAAAAAAAAAAAAAAAAAGAATGGGTGTTACAGACCAATAATATTAAATTAAAAATTGTTTCTTTGTAAAAGCAGCCACATTTTAAGTGCTAGTAAAAAGGACAGTAATGTTTTCAGAACCTCTCCACCACTACATGAAGTTCTACTGGACAATGCTGAAGCTGCTGACATTCTGCAGCTCAGAGATGGAGTACTAAAGTGAGAAAAGATTCTGTTTCCCAAATCTAGTATAACCTAGAAACAAATACAAATGTCACACAACCAGTGGATGATTAGGGTATTAAAGTGAGTATCCAAAAAGTATCAACAAGAAATGACACCGTGGAGGGGCCGACGAGACGGCTCAGCGGTAAGAGCACTGGCTGCTTTGCCAGAGATCCCTGGTTCGATTCCACATGGCAGCTCATAACTGTAACTCCAGTTCCAGGGGATCTGACACCTTCACACAGACATACACACAGGAAAACACCAATGCACATACAATAAATAAATAAATGTTTCAAAAAAAGAAATGTGTGGAAACAACAGGATCTTTCTGGATCATTCTCAATTCATTATTTTTTTTTTTAAAGATACAGAATGGTAAATGATTTTTAATATTTTATCTTACATGTGTGGGTGTTTTGCCTGTATATATGTCTGAGCCCCACTTGTGTGTCTAGGGTCCATGGAAGCCAGAAAAGTTTATTAGCACCCTGGAATTGGAGTAACAGACAGCTGTGAGTCACCATATATGGGTGCTGGACATTGAACCCAAATCCTTGGAAGAGCAACCAGAGTTCTTACCACTAAGCTATCTCTCCAGCCCCAATAAATAAATGTTAATGACAGTTTTCTGAAATATCCATATGTATATTACAAAGTAAAATAATTTTTTAGGCCTCAAGTTTGGGTTCTCTGGACCAAAGTTCCACCCATAACATACTATACTGAGTCCCTACTATATACTGAACACTGGATCAGGTAGAGATACCATGGAAAACTAAACAGTGCTTTTGTGATACTTTCAATACAATGAGAATACAGTAATAACAAATATAAATGCATGGTCTATTATGTGTTAGAAAGGAAAAATGAGGCATACTTTTCTAGACGAACTAAATCTAATCAGTACACTAGAGAGTCCCTGATGAAGTCATCCATAAGCTGGAGTCAGAAGGGTAAGATCTGAGAGTAGAAGCTTGTAAACTGTGATGCACAAATACTCAAAGATGAAAGAAACACCTTAAGAGGAACTGAAAAAAACCCTATTAACCAAAATAATGGAAACCTAGTATAGTTCTTAAAGCAAATGTATTGCCAATTCCTTAATTGGGAAAAATATCCAAAGAATATATATATAATAAGAATATATAAGTATTTATATCAATATTGACATTTTATATATTAATATTTAATAGTATATTATAAGATTATATATAACATATATATCTCAAAACTGTCCTTGATAGCACCTAATATGGTCTACAAGTGTTGGCAGATTAATAATAAAAATATTAACAACTGAGACTGGAGAGACAGTCAGCAGCTAAGAGTACTGGCTGAGATTCCAGACAATTTGGGTTCAATTCCCAGCACCTACATAGTTAACAACTGTCTGTACTCCCAGTTCCAGAGTATCAGATACCCTCTTCCGGCCTCCTCAGGCACTGCATGCACATGGCACACAGACACACATGCAGGGAAAAAGCCAATATGCAGAAACTAGAATAAATCATGAAAAAATATTAGCAACTGGCACTTGAGTGTAGGCGAGTGTCTTGAGCTGGAGAGTTACTTTCTCCTTCCTATCCTTCATTAAGAACCTATGTACAACACACCTTTACTTTAACTCTATTCTGTCACCTATCAGTCTATTAAGTAATTCTCAGAAGACAGACAAGAGCTTTTTCCACATATATGAACAACAGTTAGTGTAACACAGGGTGGAAAAGGTTATGATCCTACCACAGGAAACTCTGACGCTAAAGTTACACCTGTTAGCCCTCTTTTTCTTTTCTTCCCAGAAGGTACTGGATCAGGTAAAAATCTGCTATGACAAAGAATATATATGCCCTTAGCTGCAGTTTATATGTATGTAAAGCACTTTACTGCTACTATAATAAAAAAAAGATACTTAGCAATATTCCCAAAGCATTCCTTAAATCTAGTGTGCTTACAATGAACTTTCTTACAGTGATAATGAACCTGATAAAACTATATTCTCTACCTAGTCCCTCATATTAGCTCTACACTGATGTATTTATAAAGTGGCTAGTTAAGAACTTAAGAACTCTCAAGGAGAAAATTAACTGTTTTCTAAGACATTATATGGGAGACACACAAGAAAATATTGTATCCAAGCAGATTAAATAACATGTAATCTATATTAGTACAAGTAAAAACAACTAGAAAGAATACCCTAATATAAATACTCCTTCCCCTTGAAAAGCATTTAAACCCAGAACAGTTTTTGTTTTTGAAATTCAAGAAGGAGGCATGCTTTCCAACCCACTACTTTTCTGTTTCAGATGTATTAATCAGGGCTGGGCATACAGCTCAGTGGTGGAGCACTTGCCTGGCATATGCATGGTCTCAGGTCCAATTCCCAGCTCTGGGAGGGGGAAATCAACTTAGTTCCTTTTAAGGAACACATTAATCAGAAAAGGAACGTAGGGTTATTTATAACTGTCTTAAATTAGTAAATGCCAATTATACTACTGTAGATGAAGGCCAAGATTTAGCAGTTCAATAACAGTGAAGATTTAGTCATCTCATCTCACAACCTAGTCATTTGAAAGCGTTTTAAAATAAGTCTTCATTGTGAAGAACATATAGTTATTATAGTTATGGGGGGGACTCAAAAACTAATCATCATTGCTTTAGCTCAACCCACATGCCTGTTCTTAAGGGTATCCATGGTAGCAATGATGCAACATGCCTACCTAGTTCACTGTGCCTACACAAGTGGGAGAACGGGGGGCGGATGATGCTAACATTTTACTGGAGGTGTTTTAGTATTAACACGATAGAATTATATCAACTACACTGTGAAGATTTTAAAAACCAGAAAGCTCTCCACAAATCAGATAGGATCCTAGTACAGGAAGACAAGAAGGGGGAGGAAGGATACACTGAAGCCTTTAGTTGGAGAGAGAGAAAAAAAATGTTGCTCATCTTGCTGTAGCAGTTAGTTTAAAATGTTCAAAGGGTTTATTTCTAATCATAGAATAAATGATTCTAATTTAGAATTTTCAAAACTACAAATAATGTTTTATGCTTCCTAATTTCCAACCTACATATCTTCCTATTTTTATTTTCACAGTTATATAATAACTTATAAATATTTTAAGGACAGTGATTATATCCAGTGTTTTTTAAGTAATAAAAAAATTGTTCTTTTGCTTTAAAAAAAAAGAGGGTGGATGCAAAAATAAATCTAAATCTATGAAATAAAGACTAAAGAGATATATCAAAAGACTTTGATTTGCTATATAATATTGGAAGTAAGAAATTAAACAAGGTAATTCACAGGAAAAAGCCAAACATAGATATTAAAAAAAGAAAAAAAGCTTGAAAGGAAAACACAAACAAACAAAACTGTTTTCAGGCGTATGTGTCCTTTAAACACTCTTTGGGAATACTTCAATAAAGCAGTTTACTTAAGTCCTGGAGAAGCCCACCCTCTTAGCACAGAGAACAAGCCCCCCTCATGGGCATACTAGCATCTGATCACAGACTACTATCTGAACCATAGCTCTGCATGCAATAATAAAACAAAAGTCAATGCCATCAGTTTTCCTACTTTTCTTCTTCTGAGAACTAATTCTTTATACAGAAATAATCAGAGCTTGCTTTCAGAAATACTGAACACAGTCTTAAAATCTCAACAGTTGTGTCTAAAAATCACTATGCGGCATTAGTGCGTGGAAATAAAAACTAAATGGGTACTTCCTATTTTGAAAACCCAAATGTAAAGTTGAAATGTAAGCACCTGGAATTAGAACCACACACTACACAAGGCCCCCAAACTGGTGCTTAGAAATCAAAGTGGTCTGCTAGAGACCAAGTGAGGCGTGCTGAGCAGGACAAAAAGCAAAGCAGGCTTTACAAGGACTTCAGAAGCGCTGAGCAAGTTCACGGTTCGCAATCCAGACCAGCATCTATCTAACAGCACCACAGCGCGAACACGACTGCTTAAAAAGAACAGTCCAGAAACCGTTCCCAAATGAGCTACACTTTCAGCTAACATGACATGTCCAAGGGAAGAGAAGAACTCCTGATGAAATACAAGACCTAAACATACCAAGGCTTTCCAGACCTATGCTGTTAGGAGGAAAGCTTCCTGTAAATCTTGGGGTGAAAAAGAATCAGTTTAACACACTATTTTTACCTACCTGAAATAATTTCAAACTACTGCCTTTGCTAACTATGTATCACATAGAGTCCAGTATCTATTTCCAAGCACCTAACAACGGTTATATCTTAGTTTAAGAATGAACACAGAAAATCATACTGTATCTTACCTTTGTAGTTACAATGCACAGGCAATCCATTATTCTACCATTACAATATTATATACATAAAGCAGAACTATTCAAATTGCCTATTTCAACAAAAAAAAACTTCAAATAAAAAAGTTGCTAGATAAAAATCATAGATGAAAAGTTAGAACTGTGCCAAGATCTCGCCAGCATCCATTCTTAGAGCTAGCAATTTTTCTACTATCTGAATATAAGAAGCCAGAGTGCACCACGTGCCCTCCAATCTTCTTTATGTAATCTGTGTCTGAAGAAGTTGAAACGAGCCACAAAACACTGGGGAGCTCGTCGGGGTTCCTTCCGTGAGAGCCCACAGCTGCTTTAGACGCTAATTCATTAATCCCTCTGTTCAAGAGACGCCGCAGCCACGGAGTCATCTGATAAAATGCTCCACCAGGAGGTTCCCCCAACACAAATTGAAATGTTTCTCCTTGTTTGATAGAGTTTGGATATTCAAAGAACAGCCAAAGAAGAAGGAAAACATCACTAGAAAAACGCAAGCCAACATTTCTTCCACTAAACCATCTCAGCAACTGCAGCCTGCAAAGTAATGACTTTCTCGGGCAGTAATGAATGGAATATTCCAAGTGTTATTTCTGAGAAGGGGAGCAGGAAGAGCAAAGCAGTAATGTAAAATATCACTAAAACTTACATTTTTTCCTCCTTACCAAAATAAACAACACTTTACCACTGAAGCCAGATTTTTACTATCAAGTAAAAATTTTGACAATAGAGTGTTCCTGAGTCCACCTCACCCAGTCCCTTGGCCCTCGGGTACAGGGAGGAAGCACCACCAAGAGGCAGTTATAACTGGACCATTTCAAACTCCTAAGTAAGTATTCATTTTGAACCCAGAGGCCACCTAACTTTTTAAAAGGTGTCTGGCCCTCAAGATCACAGGCTCACAGAGGAAAAGGACACAGAGACGCCACCAAGTGGCTTTCAGTTTTGTCACTGAGGCTGCAATTCCAACTCCCCTATGAACACACATAGTAACGAAGAGTACTATCTGCAGTTTTGGTACCTTACATAAAATTTATCATTTCTTAAAGCAGAATATTAAAAACAACATATGTAATATTTAAACACTGACAAGGCATTGCATTTTATGAAGGAAAGTAGAAGAATTCAGTTGGTTTCTTCCTTAGTGTTCAGAAATTTCTCTCATAAAAATTTTAAGATACCAGAGAGGGAAGGTCTCTCTCAGTGTGGCAGACCTTCTAAAGTGGAGGTTGGACAATCCCTATAGCAAATAAGAAACATGGTTCAACCCATTAATAAGCTATATAGCCAGTCATTTTCTTTCTTAGCAGGGGGTGGGGGGAAGCACACTCAGTTTTCCCTTTTATAAAACACACAGTGGCATTAAGAGTCTCTCCCTTACTTCTGTTATAATTTCTATATTCAATAGATGATAAGTTCCAACAAGGGCAAAACTCAAGAATGTCCCTGCATCTACTGTTTTGTCCTCAGCACCTGTGATTTAGCACAGGTGACCAGAACATAATGTGGCTCAGTATATGTTGATGACTGAGCAGCCTTTCTAACATCTAAACTGTCGGTGATTATTACAAAATTCAAAGTCTGAACTGATTCTAAAAAACGAGACACCTCATTTTCCCAAGAAAATCTCTAAAATACCTTTGCCAACTCAATTATAAACTTGTAAGACTATAGATTAAAAAGCCAAAGAGCCAGGTTTAAATTTGAGTCACCTTGATGCATATTTAACAACAGTTGCATTTTAGGAAATAATTTTTTGTTTGTTTTGGTTTTTGGTTTTTTGAGACAGGGTTTCTCTGTGTAGCTTTGCGCCTTTCCTGGAACTCACTTGGTAGCCCAGGCTGGCCTCGAACTCACAGAGATCCGCCTGCCTCTGCCTCCCGAGTGCTGGGATTAAAGGCGTGTGCCACCACCGCCGCCCGGCTGGGAAATAATTTTAGTTGGACTCTCTATTCATCTTCGACAGCACAGTCACCATATAACTACACCACTCTAGTCAGATGTGGGCTGGGGAGACGGCTCAGTTCATAAAGTGCTTGCCCTGTAAGCACAAGGACTCACATTTAATGCTCAGAACCCACATTTAAACTTTAAAAAAATAAATAAATAGAGCCAGGTGTATGGCTCAACCTTCTAATTCCAGAACCAGGAAGCAGAGACAAGGTAGAAGATACCTGGCGCTTGGTGGCCAGCCAGCTTAGCCTAAATTGGCATGGAACATTCTAGGCCAATGAAAGACCCTGTCTCAAAAACAAAGGTGGACAGCAAGTGAGTAACTACTGCAGAGATTGTCCTCTGGTCTGAACACACAAGTGCATTTGTGCCTACATACTCACCTCCCAAAACATGCCACATACATTTCTGTATGCATGCACTCACACACACTCATATCTACTTGACTTCAAACAGCAGTTTTACAGAATATAGGTGGCATGAGATGTTGCTTTTTTAAAATTAAAATGTCACCTGAACATTTACCCAATTTCCTACTAGTATCCATTTTAAGTACACATATTTTCCCTATTTGGACAATAGTTGTATATTTAAAATGTCTATGATGTAACCAATTAACTGTATCGCCCTTTTAATGTACTTAATTCTTTCAATGAAGCTTGAATGTAGCATATCATACTCAGGAATGATCATTTAATCTGTATTAAATTCTGCATTTACTCCACCTATCAACATCCAAACTGGCATTGACGAGGCACATTTTAAATCAATGTGTTTCTTTCTAGTCATTTGCTCACTGAAATGATTTAGAAGCTACCTTGTAATATAAGCAACTTTAAAAGAACTTAAAATAAGCCTTTGGAGATGACAATCCCACACCTAATATCTAGGCACATAGATAATCAACACCACTTCAGAATACCAGTGGCTTTCTAGGTAGGCAACTGCTTTTAACCATGATGGGCTTGATAGGGAACAAAATGATCCACCTTAAACAACTCAAACAAAAACACTGGGCAAATATAGAGGACTAATTTTCAAGTACTGAAAAGAGGCTGTTCAGAGCAATGAAGCTGAGGCAGAGGAAGCAGAAGATGAACCCTGTAACTGTCCAGCCCAAGTTTTGGAGCAGGCAACAGCAAAGGTAGAGGAGAACTAAACACAGCCCAGTGATATTCGAGAGACCTAACTGAAAACCCGGCAAGCAGAAAGAACAGGGCTATACAGGCTTAGCTCTGATCTTGATCAAAGACATCCATTTGAGGCTAAGAAAAAAACCAGGAGGTAAAGGAAGGAGATGTGTCAGTACCAAGAATTCACACAGTATCAAGAATAACAGAACAATTCCTAACAGGCAGGACACCAGGCAGGATTGGAAGTATGGCCACAATCTGGGAACATTAGCCTATACTAAAGGTTCCCCAATACTGCTAGAAACAGACAAATAAAACAACAACAATAAAAAAAAACTTAAAAGAACAACAGACTTACACTTTTTCCAAATTACTTCATTGTACATCAAAGCAAAGTTCAAGAATATTTAAAGGAATGAAATAAAATAATCTATGCTTACAAAGGGTTAAAATTCACTATATTTGCCAAACTTATTAAAAATGAGCAGGCATAGTCAGGTGGTGGTGGCACACGCCTTTAATCCCAGCACTGGAGGCAGAGGAAGGTGGATCTCTGTGAGTTTGAGGCCAGCCTGGTCTACAGAGCGAGATCCAGGAAAGGCGCCAAAGCTACACGGAGAAACCCCATCTCGAGGAGAAAAAAAAAAAAATGAGGAGGCATGTAAAAAGCAGGAAAATATAATCCAGAGAAAAGCCAATTAAGAAAGTCAGAAATGACAAATGATAAAATAGTGAACAAGGGCATTTTAAGTTACTTTTGGTTCTGCCTCAATATGTTCATGTGGAAAACAAGCAAAGCAAGCAAACAAATGATGACCATATTATAAGATATGGGAAATTTAAAAAGAACCAAACTGAACTTCTGCAGATCATTAACATATTTGATATGAAAATTTTTCTGAATGGAATTAACGATACTACATTTAATGAACTTTAAGACATAAAAACTGTCCATAATGAGGCAAAGGAAAAATTATCATACTAATGAGCTAGGGGACACATCCAATGGAACTGATTTACATGTAATTGGAATCCCTGAAGAAAGGAGGGAAGGGGACATATACCTGGGATGTCTCTTTCTCACTTTTAACCCAGGGTGTTGATGGAGCTAGGCAAACACTCTACCACTGATATATACACCCTTGTTCTCATTTTTATGTTTTATTTTGAAACAGAGTCTCACTGAACTGTACAGAGTGGCCCTGAACCACCCAAGCAAGCCTTAGACTTGTAATATCTACCTATCTATCTATCTCTATATCTATATCTATCTACCTACCTACCTACCTATCTACTTATTTATTTTGTGTATGGGTTTTTTGCCTAAATGTGTATCTATGTAGCACCTGTGTGTGACAGAGGGAGTCAGATCCCGAGACTGGATTACAGACACGTGTGAACTGCCATACAAATGCTAAAGTACAGCCAGCACTTGTAACCACTGAGCCTTCTTGTCTCAGACTCAAGAGTAGTTGAGATTTACAAACTATCACCAGGTCCCACTCAGTGGGTCTAATTTTCCAATGTGGGTAAAAACTATAGACCTACAAACTCAAACTCAATGAACCCTAAGTACATGTGTTCTCGCACACGCGTGCACACATACACACAGAGTTTTCTGTGGATATGAGGTTTTTCCAAAACAAAAATTGAGAGAGACCTAAAAAGGGTCCAAATTAACTGTAAAATATGTAGCTCAGTGGCTGATTACTGACTCTACCTCTCAAGAAGAAAAAAGTACAGAGGCATACAGACATTAGTTTGTACCAACAATGGGTGAAGATCTCACCATTAAGGTTTGAACTGAGCCGTCAAGGTGCACAAGGTGCAACAGCCATCTAAAGAATGGCACAGTTTTTGTGGTGTGGATCACAGATGAGCATGGAAAGCAAAATGAAAGTGTCTGAGTAAAACACCCCACGACACAGGCGGCGGCGGCAAAGGTGCACGCCTTTAATCCCAGCACTCGAAGAGGCAGAGGCAGGGTTCGGAGGCAGCCTGGTCTACAGAGTGAGTTCCAGAACAACCAAGGCTGTTACACAGAGAAACCCTGTCTGGGGGCTATGGGGTGGCAGGGAATACAGTAGAAAAATCTTAGTCATCTTAAAGCCAGAAAACACTGCATTAATTAATCGTTAAGTGAGGCTATATTAAACCTTGAACATTTAAAAAACAGGAGTGCTAGGCATGGTGACAAATGCCAAGATCCTGGGTTAATCTCAGCACCAGGAGGCAGAGGCAGGCAATTTCTGTGAGTTCAAGACCAGCCTGGTCTACATAGAGAGCTCCAGGGCAGCCATGGGTACATAGTAAGACCCTGGCTCAAAATATAAAAAAAAGTTAGTAGAAGCATGACCAAGCGTTAGAGAAAATATTTTAATATATGCATTTGACAAGGGAATTATATCCAGATACAGATCTTGTTAATCATAAGATAAAACATTTACCAAGTGAGTTCCAGGAAAGGCACAAAGCTACACAGAGAAACCCTGTCTCAAAAAAACCAAAAAAAAAAAAAAAAAAAAAAAAAAGAACATGTTTTAAATGGGTAAGAAATCTGAACAGATACTTCACTGGAGAATCAAAATGACCAACTGGGGGTTGGAGTGTTGTCTCAGCAGTTAAGAGGATGTGTTACTCTTGCAGAGGACTTAGGTTCAAGTCCCAGTACCCACACAATGGCTCACAGCCATCAGTAACTCCATTTCCAGAGGACTCGACACCTCCTGACCTCTGTGGGCACCAGGCACAAATGTGGTGCACATACATACATGTAGGTAAAATATTAAAAAAAAAAAAAAAAAAAAAAAAAAACCTACTTTAATGAACTGACATATGAAAAGGTGCTTGTTAATTGTTATTCTCTCTAATGATAAGAAAATTAAAAAAAACCAACCAGCCATCATGAAGAATCTCTACACACTTCCTATGCATGTATCAGAGATCTTTAATACATTTTAAGTCAATCTTTAGAAGGCTTTAGATTAAACTTTAGTAGTCCTATGTGTTTTTAACTGTCCTGCCTCCAAAAAATTCTAGATAAAAATAAATCCTAAGATGTTGTTTAATATTATTTTAACTAGGTAAAGATGTGTGGGGGATGGAGAGATGGCTCAGGGGTTAAGAGCATTGGCTGCTCTTCCAGAGGCTCTGAGTTCAATTCCCAGCAATCACATGGTGGCTCACAACTATCTGTAATGACATCTGGTGCCCTCATCTGGCCTGCAGGGATACAGGCAGGCAGAACACTGTATATGTAATAAATACATCTTAAAAAAAAAAAAAGACATGTTACATTTGTTTATGCTACAAAATATTACTTTAACTGTGTAAAGGTATGCTACATTTGTTTATGCTGCATTTGTTTAACATGTAAGGATGTGTTTAATTCTGTAAAGATGTGTTACATTTATTTCACCTTGCCTGCCTAAGGCAATGATTGGTCTAATAAAAAAAAAATGCTGAACAGCCAAGAGTAGGCAGGAGAGGGAAAGGCAGAGCTGGCAGGCAGAGAGAATAAACAGGAGGGAAAATCTAGGCTCAAGAAAGGAGAAGAAAATGAGGAGAGAGGGACAGGCTGGGGGCCAGAAGCCAGGCAGCCACCAGACAGACAGACATGAGAAGCAGTGAAAGTGAGATGTTCAGAAAGAAAGAAAAAGATAAAAAGACCCAACGCAAAAGGTAGATAAGGAAAAACAGGTTAATTTAAAAGAGGTAGCCAGAAACAAGCCTAAGCAAGGCCGAGCACTCAAAACTACTAGTAAGTCTCCAGGTCATGATTTGGGAGCTGGCTGTTGGCCCAAAAGAAAAAGCCTGGTACACTAAGATGAAAGAGAAAGAGATGATCTCCCCACACACGTGGATAACTCTAAAGGCCGGACAAGGAGGCGGCAGATAACAGGCACATAAACAACAGTACTCAAGAAGACTGAAGGAGACAAGTGTGTCTTCTTTCAGTCAACTAATCTCAGTTTCTGTTTTGTTTTCTTTCCTTTTCCTTTTCGTTTTATGAAACAAGGTTTCTCTGTGTAGCCCTGGTTGTCCTGGAACTCACTCTGTAGATCAGGCTGGCCTCAAACTCACAGAGATCCGCCTACTTCTGCCTCCCGAGTGCTGGGATTAAAGGCCTGTGCCACCACTGCCTGGCAGTTTCTTCTTTTTACAGCATACTTTGTGGCATAAAAACCTGCTTCATTCAATAGATACATATACTCTGACAACGGAATTATGTTTTAATAACCCATCATAAACTGAAAACATGATCCACTGAAAATACAGTGTGACTGCATGGCTGACAGGGTGGCATGCTGCCATCGTCTAGTATCAAAAGATGAGTCTTGGGGGCAGGGCTACAACTCAGGGATAGAGCACTTTCCCAGGCTGAGTGTGAGAAAAGGATCAAAATTCAAAACTCTGAAGTATGTTTTCTACTTAGTGTATGTGTATATACATGCGAACATGAGCACAAGTGCCACAGCACACATGTGCAGATCAGTAGAAAACCTGTGGAAGTCCGTTTTTCCCATCAACCACGTGAGTCCTGAGAAGCCACCTTCCTCCATCAGGCCATGTCACTGACCCAGTGGAATGTTTTTTTGTTTGTGTTTGTTTGAGACAGGATTTCTCTATGTAGCCCTGACTGTGCTGGAACTCAGAGATTCACCTGCCTCTGACTCCCAAATGCTGGGAATAAAGGTGTGCACCACCACCACCCAGCCAGTACAATGCTTTCAATCTAGTTCCTTACTGGTAATCATTTAGACTGCTTCCTCTCTTCTATTTATTAATATACATGGAATACTGCAATGGACATATCTTTAATTACTTTATGAGAACATAAATCCTGACACACTGGTCACATTCATTATATATACTGTTGTCTCTCAATTATTACACAAGTGTACCCTCCTCTACCAACCACGTAAGAGTTTCTGTGTACTCATTTAGTTAATCCTTAATGAGCTTATCATTTGAAAATATCCCTTGTCAATTTAAATCTGCATTTATTTAATGTGAGGTTTGCTTCTTTATATTTTTATAAACTGCTCATTCACACCTATTGGTCACTTTCCTATTGAATGCTGGCTATCGTATGTGTTTCTTGGGTTGAAGTGCTTACAAATAAAAAATAAAAAAAAATAGCTCTTATGCATTATGTGAAAAATTTTTCTTTTTTGTTGTTTTTGTTTGCTGGTTAGTTGACACTCAGGAGGCAGAGGCAGGGGGATCTCTGAGTTCAAGATCAGCCCGGTCTACAGAGAGAGTTCCAGGACAGCCAGGGATACACAGAGAAAACTTGTCTCGAAAAAAGAAAAAAGAGACGTTTCTTTTATTCTAAAGGCATAGAAAATTTTGTTCTTATGATCTCATTTTTTAATCCTCTGGTTCTTTCAGTCACTTAAAATGTGCTATCAGGAACAGAACACTACATTCTTTTTGTAATATCCCAGTAAATTAAGCAATTTCTCCTACTTCATCTTTTCTTTAAAAAAGTTATATACTCACACTCTCTCAAAGCAATTCAACAGAATTGTTTTTTATTAAAACAAAATGTCTTTTTTAAAAATGAGTAAAAGTATAACAAAGAAAAAAAAGGAGGCTCCAGCAATGTAGGTCAGCAGTAAACTGCCTTGCACAAAAGCAAGCTACCCACAACTGACCATCAGTACTGGGGTGAGGGCGGAGGAAACCTTTGCTCCCAAAACAGTTTTTTTTTTCTTTTTCCGAAACAGTTTTTAAACAAACATTATTCTAAACATCTCCCTAGGCATATATATGGTCAAAGTAAAAGGCAGACATTAAAAAGGCTCTAAGAAAATAAGACATCACTTTAAAAATAAACTATATTGAGCTTAATTTTACTATATTAAGAAAAAAGGTTAACAACATCATAAGGTTGTAGATGTAACCAACAGTCTTATTAAATAAGAAACACAGAAACAATGTAAAAGAGAAAGCCGAGAGGTCAGAGTTCAGAGCTAAAATCTCACCCTTCTGCCTGCGGTGTCCCAGCTTCCCGAAAGAGAGCTATATCCTGTCTGTTCGTCTTTTTATAGTATTTTGTTCTGCCTTCTCATTGGTTGTAAACCCAAATACGTGACTGCCTCGTCACTGTCTGAATGTACAGCCCCCTAGGTCTTAAAGGCATATGTCTCCAATGCTGGCTGTATCCCTGAACACACAGAGATCTATGGGATTAAAGGCGTGTGCCACCACCGCCACACTCTTTCTATGGCTCTAATAGCTCTGACCCCGGGCAACTTTATTTATTAACATACAATCAAAATCACATTTCAGTACAATTAGATTACCACCACATTTCCCCTCTTCTATTTTAATAAAAAGAAAAAAAAGCAAAAGGTTATAACTAATAAAAGAAAAACTATATACAAAATTACAATAACTATATACAATATATACAAGTAATAAATACCTAAACAGGTATTTGACAAATCAGAGAAAATAATTCCATCATCTATCCTATTTTGGTAAATCCAAGATGTATTTAATACACTTTCTATCCTAATTAATTTTTCAACTATAACTAACTAATCTTCTCAACTCCCTCAGAGACCCAAGAAGGGAATAATATTAGCTAACAAAAATAAAAACAGGAAGTGCATGCAAGCAACTTCCAAAAAATTTGTGAGTTGACAGAAACAGCCAGCTGTCTTGGTCTACTTTTGCAAGATTCCCGAAAGTTGCTTGCATCCATCTACCATTTCTCAGGTACCATTATGTTCCTTCTCAGGTCTTTGATGTGGTTGGAAAACTAGATAGCTGTAATTTCCTCAGTTATGATAAAAGATAAGTTAGATATAAAACCTTAAATTCACAAATATAAGATAGATAGGACATTTTCTTTAATATTGTAACTATAATTCTTGCTCGGTAATTGCTTTGTTATATGTAATTTTACCATGTTAAAGTTAAAACCTTCCTTTTTAAAAAAAGAAAAAAAGGGGAAGTGCTGTGGATATTGTTCTATATAAATAAAATACTGGTGGCCAGTGACCAGGCAGGAAGTAGGTTACCAGGCAGGAAGTAGGTGGGACAAGGAGAGAGGAGAATTCTGGGAAGCGGAAGGCTGAGGAGGGAGACACTGCAGCCACTGCCAGGACAAGCAGCATGTAAAGACTCTGGTAAGCCACCAGCCACGTGGCAAGGTATAGATTTATAAAAATGGGTTAATTTAAGATAAAAGAACAATTAGCAAGAAGCCTGCCACGGCCATACAGTTTATAAGTGATATAGTGTCTGAGTGATTATTTTATAAGTGGATTGTGGGACTGCGGGGCTTGGGGAACCTGGAGAGAAGCCCTCCAGCAACATAAGGTTAACAAGAATTTGGCAAGATTTACATCCATTTCCAACTGTAAATAAGTAAGACAAAGAAAACTGGATAAATGCAAAGATTTACATCATTAAGAGAAAACAGACAAGTACTTATAGAAATTGATCAATCTCAAACACTTTTTGCAAAAACAAAAATTGTAAAAGAGGCAAGAGCATACTGAATGACATTTTTGTCAGAAAAAGTCTGTCTATCCAAGATTTAGTGTATGACTCTAATAATAACTCAAATCATAAAGTAAAATAACCTTAGGATTTTCAGGTTATCTTTCAATTTGTAGTTAAATAAAAGTATATTTTTGCATGTGTTTGAATTCGGCTCAGTGTGCTCCAAAGTCTTTCCAGCCACAAACATGACTCAAACAAGAGATCAAGTCAGTGATCACTTAGCCAGGCCTCCCATCCAAAAGCAGCAAGAGTGAATGGGGAAGAGGGGAACACATTTCCTACTCACACAGCACTGTCAAAAACAAAGAAATCTCCAAACATTTCAGGGTTCTCATAACTGCCCTTCAGTGTGTTTTAACTACTTACATTTTCAGACTAACATCTGTCAAGAAATTTGCTACAAAAACAGTAATTCCTAATAACAGACCTCACTCAAGTTTAGAATATTCATTTCTCCATTAAAAAAAATAATCTAGAAACTGATGGACATATCCCAGGGCTCCTCTTAAGTGTCCATCCATGAATGGGTATGAACCTCAAACATTACCCAAGCATTTCCCACCGGGAACACCATGTAAGCCTATCCTTTCTCACACATTTTCCAAACTACTCACATCTAACATTTATTTAAAGTTCTCACTCTTCTGTTCACTTGAGACTTCAGCATGTCTAGACAGTTTAAGCAGTGAAGAAACCAGGGCTGTAATAGCATTTCCAGGTACCAGTGTTTCACATATTTATAAAAATATAAATGTTTCTAAACTCCTTTTTCTTTGGTGTTGAAGACTGAACCCAAAGGGCCTCAATCGGGCCAAGCAAACCCTCTACACTAAGCTCTAACTTTTACTCTCCAGTATAATGTTGATGAAATTCAATACATTTGTGCTGGCTAGTTTTATGTCAACTTCTCACACAAGCTAGACTTATCTGGAAGAAGGGAACCTCAATTGAGAAAATGCCTCCATAAGACCCAGCTATAGGGCATTTTCTTAATTAGTGATTGATGGCGGAGGGCCCAACCAATTATGGGTGGTTCTATCCCAGAGCTGGAGGTCCTGGGTTCTATAAGAAAGCAGGCTGAGCAAGCCAAGAGGAACAAGCCAGTAAGCAGCACCCCTCTGTGGCCTCTGCATCAGTTCCTGCCTCCAGGTTCCTGCCCTGTGTGAGTTCTTGCCCTGACTGCCACTGGTGATGAATAGTGATATGCAAGTGTAAGCCAAATAAACTTTCCTCCCTGAGTTGCTTTTTGGTGATGGTGTTTCATCATAGCAATAGTGACCCTAACGAAGACAAAAACAACCTTTTTGTTTTTATTTTGACCTTTCTTACTGAAACCTATATGGAGATAAACTTTCACCTCAAAAAAGGAGTTCATTTTTTAACTTAATGAGTATCAGACATTTTAAAATAATCTATAAAAGGGAGGCTGGAGCTGGCTCTGTGGTTACGAGTGCTTGTTGTTCTTGCCAAGGATTGGGGTTCAGTTTAGTACCAATGCGGTGGCTTACAACTACCCATAACTCCAGTTCCAGACCTTCTTCTGACCTCAAGCACTGGGCATGCACATGGTACACACATACATGCAAGCAGGGCATTCATACATATAAAATAAACTAAGTAAACTTAAAAATAATTTTTTTAAAAAAAATCTATAAAAACTAGTAAGTCTCTGCTTCATAATAACAGGTATTAACTAAACAATAGAAAAAAAATAGGTAAACATGAAAGTCAATGCTCTTAAACCTTAACATTTTTTTAAAGACACAAGTCTTTTAACCTAGGACTAAGACAATAAATATGAACTGAACATATGACAGTAATTTACATAAGAGAGAATAAGACAGAAGTACATTCCTCACAGTACTGGAAGCTAGGAAGCCCAGAGTCTAGGCATGTGCCCTGGTAAGGACTTCTGTTTCACTCTCGCGGGCAGAGGGAAGACCTAAACTTAGGCATACACCTTCTTTCAGAAAGGCCTTAATTCCACTCATGAGGAACAAGCCCTCATGACCTCATCACATCCCTCCCCAATTCTAGGCCAGCAATTGAACCCAGGACCTCAGGCATGCTAGGCAACTTATTTTGGAGGCAACACATTTATATGAACCCTAACAATAACTAGACATTTTAAAACTGCATTTGAAATAGACCACAGAACGAATTATCATTATAGCAAACGATATAGCAACTAAAAAGGAGTGGGAAAGGAAACTGTCCAACAAACTGTAATTTTAAAAAAGAGTAAAGAAACAAGAATACATACAAAGAGAATGTGTAAGGTTTACTAAAATAAATTATAAATTCAATGTTAAGAAGTTTGACTACCAAAGATAGACTTGCCCAAAACTAGCTAAAGAAGTTGGGTCAGTCATTTTCTTTTAGATTTCTTTTTTTCAGCTTTAAAATATAGGAGAGTGATTATATTGTGCTCATTCATACTGCTCTAAAATGCTAATTATATAACAACATATTAAATAAAAGAAAGTGAAAATCTGACTGCTTCATCACCAATGTGCTCCACACAGCTGCTACGGGCACACCACCACTTTTCTGACTTATTACTCATCAAACAGAAGCTGATTCAATTCTCTAGGCACAGTCTAGTACTAACCAGAAGGGACTAACTCCAATTTAGAGACAACTACTTTTAAATGACTAACGCCTGCTTCTCAGGCAGAATCATCTTTACAAAACGCTGCACCAATCCAACTCTACTAGCAACAATATAGGACAACTGAAAAAGGACATCACCAATTACCAAGACAGTCATTACCACGGGAAGAATCAGGCAGTTCAACTACAGAGAAAGGTAAACACCAGTGCTGACTGCAAGGAGAGCTTTAATGCAATTCTTCAAGCCAATCTACAGAGAATTCTATTAGTAAGGGCTCAGAACCACCAATTACATTCTTTCTCTAGGCAAGAACACCAAAGCAAAATCATCTTTTCAAACTACAATGGCCACGTTAATAATTATACAAACGGAGTTTTTTGAGATCTACTATGTAAAACACTTTCTAATATCCTAAAACAAGTATTTCAGACCTCAAACAAGTTACAAACTTTAAGACAGAATCAAAAGAAATTCTCTACTTTTAAAGAATATTTTAACTCTATTCTGTATCTCATTAAGTATTTCCACAAAATATCCACCTTTAAAAAAAATGCACAAGTTAATAAATTGATCACTAAAAAAATGACGTGAAAACTGTCTCTTACCTCTATAGGAGGGCTAAGGCTGCTGGGCAATGTTTCTGAAGTCACAGTAGTGCTTGGAAGGCTGGCAATCTCCCAAGTATTCACAGGCTGAACTGGTTCAGACTGCTTTGAATGATCTACACATTTTGGATTATCAAGTAAGGTCACTTCATAAAATTCTTGAATATCTAGAGATGAAGAAAACAAAAATTTCAAAAGCATTTATATCTCCTAAACTATGCAATGCTAAAACAACATAATTCTAAGGCAACTTCTTACTCTTAATTAGAAAAATAAGTTTACCACATACTTTTTGTTGTTGTTGTTGTTGTTTTGTTTGTTGAGACAGGGTTTCTCTGTGTAGCCCTGGCTGTCCTGAAACTCACTCTGTAGCCCAGTATGGCTTCGAACTCAGAGATTTGTCTGCCTCTGCCTCCCAAGTGCTGGATTAAAGGCATGAGCCACCACCTCTCACAGCTCAACTGCATACTTATACCAGTAGGTATATGTCAAAATTACATCGAACCCTGCAGGACACCGTGTGCAGTCCTAAGTATTTTACACTTCAAAAGTCAGCATTCTGGAGATAGTTCACAGTTAAGAGTGGCCAGTGGCTAAGAGCGCCCAGTGCTCTTGCAGAGAACCTCAGCTGGGTTCCCAGCATCCACGTCAGAGAGGTCACTATTGCCTAAAACTCCAGCTCCAAGGTATCCAATGCCCTATTGCAGTCTCTGAAGGCTCCTGCATGTTCATGTACACATCACTACACACAATACACACATTCACACAATTAAATTAAAACACATCTAAAAAGATAAGGCCTCATGGATGGGAGGAGCTCACAAGCCCATCTTAGCTGAAAAGCTACAGGCAGTTGACAAATGCTGGAAGGGGGAGAGGCAATTTTCTTTGAGGGTATGATAACTGTAAGGTTACCCATGTTCCCTCCAGTAGATGGCCCATACCCATGCACATAAAAGCAGCACTAATTAGACCCATTAGTCATTTTAAAAAACTGTATTGGACATGAAGGTAGGAAGTAGATATGGGGGCAGAGTCTAGGGGAATTGAAGGGGAAATTAAAGGACAGATATGATCAAAATACATTGTATACAAACATGTATAAAATTTTCAAACAAAATGTATTTTTTAAAAAGTGCTGGGTTAAAAATCCTAAATCTTTTACCAATTTGCTACATGAACAAGATTACTAGTTCTCTGATTTGTCTCACTGTAAACTATGTAAGAACTGTGCTAGTTATAAAGTGCTTAGGTTGTTAATACATAATGTACTCTTACTAAACAGTGGTTAATATCAATATTACAAATTGTTCAGGTGAATCATTACTAATATTTTACATCTTTATCATCACTATTCAGACCAGGAATGTAAATCCTCAAGGGGTTTTAACTGTCCTTCTAACCAAAGTGAATATATTTTTTAAAAGTTAAGAAAAACCAAAGAACCAGGACATCTCCAACTCCTCTGGTCTGCATATCCAAGAAGAAGTGAGAAACAATCACTTAAAGGTATGACAAAACCCTGAAAGAAACGAAACAGAATAGCACAGCAATTGCTTTGCTCCAGTTAGAATTATGCAAACTTACTTAATATTAGCTCTGGCTACTCACACTGCTTACTAACAACGAGTGACAATTACCTAATGTTTAGATTTCGCACTGTAAGTTCTTTAGTCATTTACTAGTATAATTTAGAATTCTTTAAAGAGAGGGAATTATTTAATAGCCAATATGGGCATTATCCTATATAAACAATGAACAATAACTATTAGTAACATTCAGTGTAACTTTCACTTCTTGTTTCCTCCTATCTTTAAAGTGTCATCGTGCCCTTTAAAGACATCTCACTGGCAAGGAGACAGACAGCTCGGCAGGTGAAGGTGCTTGTCCCCAAGCCTGATGACCTCAGCTCAATTGCCAGGACCTCCATACAGGAGGAAGAACTGACACCCACAGCTGTCCTTAGATTTCCAAACTCTAAAAACTGTGGCACATGTATACCCACACACAATTGTAATAAAAATTTTTTGAAAACCCACATCTCACAAGACAGTAGAGACAAAGTTGTTCTGTTTTCAGTTTTAGTAAGTAGAATTAAAAAACTCCAAGTACTAATTAAAAAATAATGCTTGTACCCTGAAGATGAAATCAACCCATCTCATCAGCTGTTAAAATTGTTACTGGGCTGGAGAGATGGTTCCGTGGCTAAGACAGCTCTTGGAGATGACCAGGGTTTGGTTCCCAGTGCCCATGTAGTTAGTGTCCTAGGACAGTCCTCAACCCCAGTTGCAGAAGATTCAGCATTCACCACCTTCCTTGTGGCCTCCTCACACCCCAGGCAAATATATACAAGCTGATAAAACACTCTTACAAATAAAATGAAATCAGTTAAGTCTTTCCTTTTTTTAAGAATGTTACCAGAGAAAATTGGATGTGAAAGAATTTTATGGACCAGAAATCACTGTATGGAAAACTGACACATAGCCATCATGAAGAAACCAAAAATTCAAAATCACTGTATCTCCTATAAGGTATCCACACCAAAATTAGTTAGTTTTAACCCCAATCAAATCTTCAGAACTAATTTCTTGTTCACAGGAAATACCTTGAAAGGAAGAACAAGTCAAAAAAACAACCAAAAGTCAGCCATAAACAAGATCCCAACTTGACACCTAGCCTCCTCAGAAAGTCAAAGCCACGAGAGGGAAAAGGAGTCACTTCAACATAAGGACTGTTCTGCATTTCCTACGAAAAAAGTAAAGACAGCACCAAGTGCAGCGTGAGCCTTGACTACTGGTAATGTAGGGTTGGGGAGGCAGCTAGAAAAGGCAATGGGAGAAGTTGGGGAAACACCAACTGCCTTCCAGAACACTTCAGGGATAGCTGTAATACTTTTATAGAAGTGACTTATGGAGGGGACTTATGAAGAATGTGCATTTTACACATGCGGCGTATATATCTATATTTATATCTTACCCATATTCTCAATTAGTAGCACTTACACATGATTATGTAATATACACGAGGTTCTATTATATTAGGCCTCCAAGAGCATTGAATGAGTATTGAAGAGTTATCAGTATCTAAGTAGACTATACTAGAGTAAAGCAAACTTCAAATTTTAAACTCCTATACGACCTTTTATCTTATAATTAACAAAGCACTGTTATAATACCAATGCAGTGAAAATCTGTACTAGTAATAACCTAAAAAACAAAACTTTCTGCAATGATAAAAATGAATTTGGCTGCATTATCCAAGCTTCAAGCTTTATATGGCTATTAAGCATTTGAAATGTTACTAGCGTGTTTAAGACCTGAATTTATAATTTTTGCAGACATAATAGCCACCTGGCTAGACACTACTGTAGAAATCTAGACTACTATACTTTTAGAGCAGTAACATTACATTTGACATGTATGAACAATGAATAAAGTGTGAATTTTTGGAAAGTTTCACAGCATCTTGCTTATCAATTGAAGTCCTCAACGCTAGATCTTATATTCATCTATCAAACAGCCCCTTTATATATGTAGGTATGTGTACACATATGTACATGTATATATATGTATAAAGGAGCTGTTTGAGAGATGAATATATATACATATATGTGTAGATATATAGAAAGTGTGTGTAAGTTAAACTGGCTTTTAAGATTTCTATTATTTTGTGCGTGCGTGTGTTGGGGGGGTATTTTGCCTGCATGTGTGTCTGTGCACATGCATGTGGTGCCCTCAGAGGCAAGAAGAGGGTGTCAGATCTCCTGGGACTGGAATGAGACTGTTGCAGGTGTTGGGGTTGAGTCTGGGTCCTGTGGAAGAGCGGTCAGTACTCTTCACTGCCGAGGCGCTGCCCCAGCTCCCGCGGTCAGTACTCCTCACTGCTGAGGCGCTGCTGCCCCAGCCCCCGCGGTCAGTACTCCTCACTGCCGAGGCGCTGCCCCAGCTCCTCAAACAGCCCCTCTATTTGCTAATGTAAACTCCTATAACTGGAGTATAAAGCATCAATTCTCTTTCAACTGTATCAGGGTTAAAACAAACCGAGCTGAGGAAACAGCACTTAGATTGGCTAAGCGGCGCACACCTTTAATCCCAGCACTCAGGAGGCAGAGGCAGGCGGATCTCTGTGAGTTCGAGGCCAGCCTGGTCTACAGAGCGAGACCCAGGACAGGCAAGGCTACACAGCCTATTTTGAAAAACCAAAAGCAAAACAAAACAAAAATAGAAAGTACTAACAAGATATGAAAAAATACGAACCCTTCTTCACTGCTCATGAATTGAGAGTGTAAAATGGTAAAACTGTCACTGAAAATGATCTTAAGGCACAGAACTTCTGTGTGATCTGGTAATTCCACCTCCTAGTACACATACAGAGAAAAAAAGATAGGAAAGGAAGAGAGGAGGAACTGACCCAGATTAACAGATCTGTATACCAATGGTTAGTTACTACAGCATAAAAACTGAAAGGTAAAAATTCAACTAGCCTTCAAAACTGACCAAATAAATAAAATATAGTATGTATGTACAAAGAAGTATCACTTACCCTCAAAAAGGAATTAAATCCTTAATACAGTCTATGTGGATACATAAATCTTGAAAATAACCTAAGTGAAACAAGCTAGACATAAAAGGACAAATACTATATTTCATTTATATGAAGTATCCAGAATATCAAATTCAGACACAAAAAGTGAAATCACTAGAGTAGAGAGAAGGGAGGCTGAGGATAGGGAATTACTGCATTTTAACAGGCATGTGGCGTGATCTAGATGGTTTTTTGTTCGTTGTTGAGACATAATGATTGCTCAAAAGAGAAGTTCAGTTTGAATTGAAAATAATTAAAAATTAGGGTGCTAAATTTTATATTATGTATACTTTCCCACAATAAAAATATTAGAAGAGTTCTAGTATCCTAGATAAAGAACGTTAAGGCTTGATAATGAGGAGGAGGAGGAGGAAGGCTACGAAATGCTCTCCCGCAGACATGGCACAGGCTATGGCAGGTGCAGACGCAGGGCTTGTCAAGGCCAGCCTATGAACAGTCACAGATGGGAAGGGGCTCATGGGGCCACGCCTTGAGGAGCACGGGGAGACAGGAAGTCACTGTCCTTGATGACACAGCCTCTGTTAAACTGCCCGTGCTTTAGTGGTAAACTTCACGCCCAGGCCCTTGGAAGTGATCCTGGTTAACAGTGGTAGGTCACAAAGCAAACCAACCAACCATCAGTAGTTCACAGCCATCTGCAACTCTATACCCAAGGGATCTGATGCCCTCTCTGGACTCTGTGGGCACCAGGCATGCAATGGTACATACACGTGCAGTCAAAATACCCATGCACATAAAAATAATGATAAATTAAAAATAGTATTTTTAAACCCAACAACAGAAGTGTCTTTGAACGAATGAGAAAACGGAAGGGAACGGTAGGGTGTAACTCAGTGGCAGAGCACCTGTCTAGCATATACAAAGCCCTCAGTTTAATTAATATGTGTATAGGTAGATATACATAAACATAATTTAATATGTAACATGTAACATAATTTGTTACACACTTAGAAGTTATTTTAATACAGAGTACACTGCTGTATTTTACAACACAAATTGATTATGCTCATCCATCTTTTTAGCGTTAGTAAACTCAGGTTTACAGAAAGGATTTAGGGTTACAGAGTAACTGAACAGCAGCAGTCTCCCGTCCTCCTTCTCAACTACTAACCTCTGACGTTAGGATATGCTGCACACGTTCAAACTGACATTTATGTGCCATTCACTGTCATCTGAGGACCAGTTTACATCAGTATTCACTTTGTGTCGTACACTGAGTTAATATGTACACTTGTTGTTCTGACACATTAATCCATTATTGTGACACCACATACAGCAGTTTCACTGCCTTCAACAACTATTCGAATTTCCTCTAGTCCTCAAATGCTGGAAGCTGCTCATCTTTTTGCTACCTCTCTAGTTTTAGGAAATCTTCCATATCATATCTTACCTTATACATTACATTGACAAAACCTTTTGAAGAGCATTTCATGACAAAAGTCTCAAATGCATTCCTCCTTTCTCACCAAATAACGTAGTTTTAGGAACTGATCCCAAAGTACACAGTCTTTGGAGACTGACTTCTTCCCCTTGGCAGTACATGTGAAGTCTCCTGTCTTTCTTGTGGCTTGTTAAGTTTTATCTTTTTATTGCTAACACTCTAATACTCCATATTATATGGTTCTACTGAATTATTTGCTTAACCATTCAAGAACATCTTGACTACTAAATTTTACTAATTACTAATAAAGCTGCTATAAATAATACGCAGTGTTTTTTTTTTAAATCTTCTTCATGCTACACTCTTACCATGGAGCTACATCCCCAACACCTAGATTTTATTCTGTGTGTTGTTTTAAGGAAACTCATGGTTTCCAAGGTGTTCAGTCCATGGTCACCTGGCTGTGTTTCTGGGCCTGTTGTAGACCACTAACGGGTGTGGGAGTGTGTAGCAGAAACTATTAATGGTGGACAGGAACCAAGAAAAGGGGCTGTGTGAGCGTTTGGAGTGGACATGTTTTCAACTCGTCTGAGGAAGTACCAAGGAGCCTACGTAACTGCTGGGTAATCTGGTGTTAACAGTTTTGAAGAAACTGCCTGAAGAGTCTTCTGACACGGCTGTGTTGTTATATGCCTCCTGGCAGTGTGTGTCACGCACATCCTCGCCATCACTAAGTCTTCTTATCAGTGCCCCGTGGCACTACCCATGCTTTCGTTTGCTTGGTTCTGAGACACAATTTCACTCTGCAGCCCAGGCTGCTGTAAACTCAAACCGTCACATTGGCGCCAACTTTTTTTTTTTTTTTTTTTTGGTGAGGAAGTTGATTTTTTGAGACAGGGTTTCTCTGTGTAGCCCTGGCTGTCCTAGAACTCACTCTGTAGGGCTGGTCTGAACTCACAAAGATCTGCCTGCCTCAGGCATGTGCCACTACTGCCCAGTTACACATTGGCTTGAACTTTGATCCTACTGACTCAGTTTAGTCATTTTCCTTGGCAGTGCCCTACAGTACTTGATGATTTAAATATATTTTTATATTTTAATATATTTACTTGCTATTTCTGATTACTGTAGTGAGATATTTGCATCTTCTGCTCATTTCTAGTGGGTTTTTTCTGTCAAATCTTACATGGCTTTTATGTTAGGTGCCAGTCTTCTGTCAGATTAATGTGTCACAAATATTTTCTTACTGGTTGTGACTTGTCAGTATTTTTCCACCAAATAAAACACTTTTTCATAGATTAAGAATGTTCTGTGTTATGTTCAATTATTGCATATTCTTAGGCATATGTTCAGACTCTTCTTGAGCCTGACCTAATACTAGCCTTAGTTCTTAGCTTGAGAAACATTAAATGATTTGTGAGGTGTTTCTGTTTAGGATGAGATGAGTTATCACCCAAAACAGTAAAGTTTCTTTTTCTATTTGAAAATGTCCATCCTTCTATTTCTTACTCTCCTGCCTCAGCTCCCTACTTTTGGGCTATTTCCGAAATGCTGTACTTCCTCTTCCAGTGTCAGCAAACTATGAAAGTAACAAAGGCAATGAAAATCTTTTACATAAAGACTTCTGAAATAAGTGACTTGACTCCCACAGATTTCCACAGACAACTTTCAGGAATCGGTGTTATAAGCATCTTTACTTACACAGCCATCCCAACCTCTAAAAATGTTTTTGGTATTTTTTGAATGGATATGAATGATTTTGCTGATTCTTAAAACTCATTCAATGTCTTTAAGCTTTTAATTTTTTTTTTCATTCATATGTTCAAGCTATTTGTGACCTTCTGATCTAGAGCTTTGTTTAGGAACTACACTTGCAGGAACCAGTTTAGTCTAAAATCAGGGAGAGCACTTTCAGACTATGAACGGAAAGTACAACTACAATGTGATAAGACAGATCCAGGAGATTCCAGTAAGGTTTTCAATTATGAATCATTTAAGCATGCCATTTCCTCTAAGACATATTTTAGCATTCCTGCATATTCTTCTAGTTTTTTTCTGCTAATGTAACACCATTTTCACAGAAAAATATTTTCAGAGTAATAAACAAAAATGTAATGTTATTTTAATTATATTAGTTAAGCATATCTGGGTGAGCCGTCTGCAGCACCTTCAAGGAAGTTTGGAATCACTCTCAATCTGTATCAATCATTCTTACCATTGTACTCACTTATTTTCTTTACATTTTCAAAGTAAAAATTCAAATAAATGGTACCTAGTTTTACTGAAGGACTGTTACTTTACACTGGTTAGTAAATGTGGTAATTTCTGAGAAAACTGTACTGAGAGAGACAACTTTTGAAGAATTAATTATAATTTATTTATTTTTCTATAGTTAAATGTTTTCACAGTGTATATATAAAATTATGAGCAGTCCCTATTGACACTGAATATTAAAACACATGAATAGACCAGAACTGAGAAAAAAAAAATTAACTTAAAATTGTTAAGTTTCTGGTGATGTAACCTTTACCTTGCTTGAACAACTTCCCTTTCAATTTTTTTCAAAATTTGAATACATATTTAGTAATAAAAATTTAAATATATAATTAAGTTGTTATAGTATCGTAAACCATAGCCATCACACATTCATTAAAATACACCTTTTTAGTGCGTGTGTGTTGTACATAAACATATGTGTATAGCTAGGGATTAAACACACAGTTAGAATGCTTTTTAAAAGTCTTGAATGTAGGTGAATGCTTTCATAAACGATGGAGATAATCTTGGGATTAGAATATAAAGGAAAGTCCTTCCTAGTATGACACCACAAGCAGAAAACAACTACCTATCTACTGGTCAATCTAACCATAAGTAAACACAAGTTCTTAAAATCCAAGTTTAAGAACACGTAACAAACAAGGGTAGTTATTTGTGATTCACCTACCAGCAGAGTTAATATGGCTAGTGTTAATTTTATAGTAAGGAAAATAGTAATATAGTAATTTAAGTAAAGGGAAAAGAGTAGGAAGAAGTACAATGACATGAACAGATAATTCAGAAATTAAAATAAAACATCAAAATAATATATCCCATAAATCAGGAGATACTAAAAGATATACAATATTTTATATTATTGAAGGCAAACTAGTCATTCTTCTATATACTGCCTAAAATATTATATTGATATAACATTAGTAAGAGTATTTCACAAATTACATGAAAAGCCTTAAAATGTACACCCCTTTTCACCTAGTAATTAGCATCTGACAATTTATCTTATGGCTATAATAAAGAATACAAAACAACAACAACCCACACATGTATGGGTGATGTGCACACTTGTATGCCTATGAATACAATGTTTATCAACTCATATAAAAAATTAATTTAAAAACCTTGTTCCTGGAAGGCCATTAACAGAAAAATTTATGTTACGTAAACAATCGTCTAAGATGGCAGAAATCTGGTATGGAAAGAAATCTGTTGATAAATTTTGGGAAAAATAAAAATAATTATGTATGGTGCAGAGAAGTTACGCATTTATACAAATTCAACTGCAGTATCCCAACACACTCAAAAGCAATTCTCCCTGTCAACCCACCACGTAACACACTCAGAAGACTGCTCCCTCTAATAGCTTTCGTTCTCATGTGCCTCGTACAGTGTGAGCTTCCTGCTGTATCTCACTACAGAGTGTGATTCTTTAATTCTTTTTAATACAAGTCACTTAAACAAGTTCATTTAGTACTCAATTAAAGAAACTGAAACAATTATGCCACAGAGAAAAAAAAACAAACAATGTAATAGTCAATAAGCAATAGTACTAAATTTCTGAAAGATTTTCTGGGATTATTTTAACTAGATATAGCTTTTCACCTTACATAATAATTTTATATTTTATAAGATTTACTTTGATTATTTTTGAGTGACTGTTATGTGCATGTTCGTGTGTATCAAAGTAGGTATGTGCATCTCTCTCTGGAGATGGAGATCCAGGCGCTTGTGAGCCACCTGAGGTAGGTGCTGGGAACTTAAGCCACGTGCCTGGCAAGAGCAGCCCGTGCTCTGAACCTCTGAGCCCATCTCTCCAGTCTCTCCTTACATGCCAACTGAGCAATCAGTTCTCACATAGCACAGTTTAGCTGTTTTGTTTGCATAAGACGTTACAGGTACAGACGGACACACAGACCACCACTGACTTGTAGTTTACAAACCTACAGCTGTCTGACCTTCAACGTTTTAGAAGGAACGTGTACTATCTTTGTAACACTCCATTTTGGAGGGCTATGGCGCAGACCACTAGAGAGCAGGATGACAGTGACACACAGCCCGCACTGCAGAAGGAAAACCATCTACCAGTTCATCTCACAGCAAAATGTAAACGTCAAAGAGACTTAGCTAACTTCTAAATCAAGGTACACTGTAAACGTCATGTGGACTCCCAAAGAAAAGAAATATGCGACAAAATGTAAGTATTTTGTATCTCCTACACTGGAAACATGGTAGATATTAAACTAGTACATTAAAGTAAGTTATCTCCAAGCTTTGGACATCATTTGACTAACACAAGAATACTCCTTCAAAACGTGTATGGCTGGTAACCCTAAGGTGAAGAAACTAGACATGTCATAGAAGACACAAGAGAAAGCTTAAGGAGGTCACCCCTGAGCTAAATCTGAGACAGTCTAAACATGAAAATCATTAGAAGGGTGAAAAATGACAACCAATGAAAGAAACATCTGCAAAGCTCATGGCAGACACAGAAGGCTTCTGATTACAATAAAATGTCAAGTGTTGCTGGACAGTGATGGCACACGCCTTTAATCCCAGGCAGATCTCTGAGTTCGAGGCCAGCCTGATCTATAGAGTGAGTTCCAGGACAGCTAAGGCTACACAGAAAAATCCTGCCTCAAACACCAAGGTGGGGGGGGGGATATGCAGGGGTGTGGAGTGTTGCTATTATGTAACTATCACTTTTCAACAACCACAGTAACAAGTACTTCAAATAAGAATCATCCATGGTGTCTCTTCCACATATGCACCTAAGTGCAAGGGGCAGATACTAGAAAGAAGAGAAATCAGACAACAGATAATAGGTGATCAAACTTAATGTTACCATGGAAGGGAAGACAACACTGCATACTTCTGATACACAGAATCCTACACCAAGAATACAAAATCTGAATGTAATTACAAGCAAACACCAGATGAACCCCAAGTGGAAAAACATTACATAAATGCACGTGAGCAGGAACGGGAGAGACAGCTCAGCAGTTCAGAGCACTGGCTGCTCTTCCAGAGGACCCAGGTTCAGTTCTTAGCACCCATATGGCAGCTCACAACTGTCAGTGACTCCAGTTCCCAGGGAATCTAATGCCCTCTTTTGGCCTCTATGGGTACTGCAGGCATGTGGTATACATGCATGCAAAACATTAATGCCCATAAAATAAAAATAGATCTTTTTTTAAAGGAGGTGTCAAGGGAGAGTTGTATTATTCAAAAAGGTCAATGTTGGAGCTCCCTGGGACATGGAGGCAGGAAGATTTCGTGTTCAGGGTCTACCTGGGCTACAGAGCAACTTCAGGGGCCATCCTGGTCAACATAGCAAGACAATGTCTAAAATTTTTTACGACGTTTTAAAAGGCTCTCTCTCTCTCTCTCTCTCTCTCTCTCTCTCTCTCTCTCTTCTCTCTCTCTCTCTCTCTCTCTCTCTTTCTCTGTCTTTCCCCTCCTCCTCCTCTCATCCCCCCTCCTCCAACTAACAGTAATATCCAGTCCTGGCCTATGTCCTGTACAGAGCAAAGGTTCCATCCTGCATAGAGGAAACAGGGACAGCTTAGAAGCAGTTACAGATGCTTTTACAGCTCTGCTAGCCCAAGGTTCCAAAGAAAATTCATCCAGATCCAGCAACATCAAAACAATGCTGCGGTGCTGGGGTAGACAAATAAACAACTCAGCTTTATGAAATCAATACTACTACACGAAAAGTTCATAAAATTCTCTTAATTCCAGTCTGATCCATAGCCTGTTTTCCTGCTCAAACCTACCACGCAAATACAATACAATACAATAACAGGCTAGAATGTAACCTCCATTACGATAAAAAACGCAATTTTGACATTTTAATTCCAAAGAGTGCTAAGTTCTCAAATCCTGTTTATAAAAAAAAATCAACTCATCATTACAAACAATCTCCTTGAAAATGATATTTTAAAAATAAAGAAATAACCACTGCCCCTACAGACCAGCATGTCTTAAACCTATCATGGCTATTACAGTTAATGTAATGACAATGAACATAATGATAAGGGATATTTTAATTAATAAAGTAGACGAGGTCCTGGATTCAAAGTAGAGTTCGATTTCACATGACACGAGTATCTGAGGGTCCGTAGGCAAAAACTGGCTATTTCTAGTGCCTCAGACTTTAATCCAGACAATGGTAAAATCGCCTCATTGGTGAATGTACCTCACAGGACGGAGGACTAAGTGAAGTGTTTGAAATGTAGCCATTATTACTTTTTATATCATTCCCAGCAACAGTTTTCATGGGTTATTTGAGATCTTGGCTAGGAAAAACACAAAAAAGCTTCAATTAAAAGGAATCGAGAAATCTAAACATACATTTTTTTCCATGGACACACAAATGATGAAGGGGGATGATGATGGAAAGGAGCTCAAACCACTAAAGCCATGAGATAACATCCTGCACTTACAGGAAGTCCATCATCACAAACACAAGAAATAACACATGGCAGCAAGGACACAAAGGGAACCACGCTACACTGCTGGTGGGAATTTAGATCTATAGAGCCACTATGAAAAACAGTCTTAGTTTCCCAAAGAAATTAAAAATACAACTACCATACAATCCAGGAATCCACTTTTGGGGACAGATATACCCAAAGGAGATAAAATCACCACCTTGTAAGGATATCTACACACCCATCATGTTCACTGCAGCATCACTCACAAGCACAAGACACAGAAACAATTCAAATGTCCATGTATGGACCAAATGCTTTAAAAATGTGCTGGTTATGCACACATATATACATACATACAAACACAAACAAATCCATTCTTTAACAAAAAGTTTCATCTACTACAACATGAATGAACCTAGAGACATTGTGCTAAAAATACTAGACACACAAAAACACTGCCTGATTTCACTTATGTGTGGAATGCTTAAGATGGAGACTGAGGATGAAATCTGTGGGTGAGGAGACCTAGGAAAAGAGGTTAAAATATGTGGGATACATGTGATGAACAAATTTAGAAATCTAATGTTCAACATGAGGACTAAGACCAATAAAAGTATATAGTACTAGGGATTTTTGTTAGAGTAAGCAGATTTTAGCCGTTTTTTACTAAAAATAAAAGTATGCAAGATGATACACTAGTTGCTTCACTATAGTTCTACTTTATTATCTATCTAGCTCATAACATCATGTTGTAAACCTCAAATATACACATCACAATTTAACTTTTGTTTGTTTGGTTTGTGTTGAGACAGGGAACACTGCGGAAGAAGGTAGAAAGCGGAGGGTGGCAGAGCTGGAAAATGCTGTACTCTGGACATGGCATGGCCAGTGCACTAATGAGCTCACAGCAGGGAATGGCTGCTGGGGAGAGAATCGTTTTCTTTGTGTGTCTGTGTGCATGGCCACTGGTCGGTTACCCATGCACCCACAAGCAGTACTAATTGGACTCGGTGAATTTTTTTATATATATAGACAGACAGACAACATGAAGCTGGGGTGCTCCAGGGGAAGTTGGAGGGAAAAGAATGGGGGGCGGGGTATGAACTGTATGTATGTAAAATATTAAAAATATAAGGTTAAAAAAAACAAAACCGTGGGGGCATTGGGAGTGTAGTCCAATGGTAGAGTGCTAATTTAGTGTGGGTTTAATCCCCGGTATACCTTCCCTTAAATAAAATTAAAGCTTACTATTTATTGCAGATAAAATTAAATCATGTACATCACATGACTAAATTTACCCAAGGATCTGAAGACAGACCTTGATACCAGAATCCTGTGCACAAGGAAAGCAGATGTGCTGAGAAACTACAGGCTACAGGCCAGGCAGGTGGTGGCAGTGGTGGCGCACGCCTTTAATCTCGGCAGAGCCAGGCAGATCTCTGTGAGGTCTGGGCTAGCCTGGTCTACAGAGCGAGTTCCAGGACAGTCAGGGCTACACAGAGAAACCCTGTCTCAAAAAGAAAGAAAGAGCTACAAGGGTAGACTGGTATGAAGCCTCCACAGACTCCCAGGGTCACCCTGAATCCCAGACACCTTAAAAATGACCTGAAATCATTATGAATCTGCGTATCTGGGTTTTGATATAATCAAACCATGTCGAATCTATCTAACTCACCAAACTTTCAAATATCACATGAGGGAATAATATATATTACATTTTCAAAGACGTTCTGAATCAACGACAAAAGGATGATATTCTCATTAATAAAAAAAAAAAAATAAAGCCAGGTGGTGGTAGTGCATACATTAATCCCAGCACTTGGGAGGCAGAGCCAGGTGGATCTCTGTGAGTCTGAGGCCAGCCTGGTCTACAGAATGAGTTCCAGGAAAGGCTTCAAAGCTACACAGAGAAACTCTGTCTCGAAAAAACAAAACAAACAAACAAACAAAAAATCACCAAATATGTTTGGGACTAACTTTTAAACAAATGCGCAGATAATGTGCTTTGTTGATAGAATTTAAAATATTTGACTTGGAAAAAACTGAAGCCAGCTGTGGTGGTGCATGCCTTTAGTCCCAGCACTCGGAAGGCAGGGACAGGTGGATCTCTATTAGTTTGAGGGCAGCCTGATTTACAAAGGGAGCTCCAGGCCAGCCAAGGTTACATAGTGAGACCCTATCTTCAAAAACAAACAAACAAAAAGAACTTAGCTGAAACTAAAAAGTTAATAAAAATGACTGCTTTTAAGACTTTTCAATTTTTTTTCTTTGTTTTTGGTGGTTTTTTGTTTTTGTTTTTCAAGACAGGGTTTCTCTGTGTAGCTTTGGAACCTGTCCTGAAACTCACTCTGTAGACCAGGCTAGCCTCAAACTCACAGAGATCCGCCTGGCTCTGCCTCCCAAGTACTGGGATTAAAGGCGTGTGCCATCACTGCCAGAATTCTATTTAATTACTAGAACATTTCCTACGTTTTATTAAATTGAAATTATCAACTTTAAGTTGCATCACTATTTCATGTGCCAGCAAAAATTTAAAAAAAATTAAATCCACAACCAAACAACAAATTAATAACAGCATCTACAAGCCAGATGTGATTGCTCACATCTGAATCCCGGCATTCCAGAGCCTGCCTGGGCTACCCAGAAGGGGAGGGGCAGGAAAGAGGGGAGGATATAGAGTGTATTAAGATGCCACCCAAATTCAGACATATTAAAATATTTTTTAATGGGGGCCAGTGAGATAGTTCAGTACACAAAGGTGCTTGCCACCAACACTGATGACCTAAGTTCAATTCCCAGGTCCCATGTGATGGGAGGAGAGACAAATTCCTAAGTTGTTCTCTAACCAACATAAGTGGCACATGGGTGCTTACATGTAAGTACGGGTCTATACACACACTCTCTCCCTCTCTCTCTCTCTCTCAATATAATAAAAATAAGATTTTAAATGATATCACAGAACAGATACAAAGTCGTTTGTCCTTTCAAATAACCCTAAGGTATCAGAAAGCTAATGTATCTATCAACTAGAGGAAAAGACAGCATTTCCATACCACCAAATCCCACAACCTCATACAGACTTTAACTGCACAAAAACAATCAATACTATTACTTCAAAGAATCAATAAATACTGATGAAATTACAAAAACACTTGGCATAGAACATGCCTACTGCCAAAAACACTGAACAAATAGGTTAATTCACTAAAACCTAAGAAAATGAGTTCTAAACTATAGTCCAGAAGCTAACTGCCTCTGGGTGGTGGCTCACACCTCTAATCCCAGCACTCAGGAAGTAGAGGCAGGAGGATCTCTGAGAGATCAAGGACAGCCTGGTCTACAGATCGAGTTCCAGAATAGCCAGGACTGCACAAAGAAACCCCCGTCTTGGAAAAAACAAAAAACAAAAAAGCAAAACCCTACCTGCCAAATGACTTTTAATTAGCTCTGGTCATCAGGCCTATGTTTCCTTTAAATCTAGATATAAACCCACATGCACCAGCTCAGGAAATAAAAGTGCTACCACTGAATGGAAAGCAGTCAATCCACAGTTGTTGGGAACTTTTTACCAGCTGAAAGTACAATGCAATACTACTTCAAAAAAACAGCAAAGATGCAAAAAAAAATCTTAACAGCTTAAAAAGATTCAGAATGAGAAGCAAACGTGTTTTGTGGTATTGTTTTTTTGTTTGTTCACTTTTTAGCTCAGACTCTACTTAAACTCACTATTTAGCCCAGGTTGAACTGGAATTCCTGATCCTCCTGCCTCATCATCAAGTGCTGAAATTATAATATGTGCCAAAGAATGAATATATCAGTGCAGTAGAATCATCAACTCAATTATAATACACAAATACACAAAAACCACTACCAAAACATCTATTTCAGAATGGCTAAAATCTGTTACTTTTGTTCCACTAAAATCTGATAGCACATAACTGCTGTGGAATGTTGTTCTGTATGCTGTGAATGTGTGTTGCTCTGATTGGTTGATAAATAAAATGATGATTGGCCAGTAGCCAGGCAGGAAGTATAGGCAGGATAAGCAGACAAGGAGAATTCTGGGAAGAGGACAGCTGAGTCGGGAGTGGCCAGACAGACAGCGGAAGCAAGATATGAAGGCAGAAGTGGAAAAAGGGTTAGTTTAAGTGTAAGAGCTGGTCAGTAATAAGCCTGAGCTAATGGCCAGGCAGTTGTATTTAATAGTAAGCCACTGTGTGATTATTTTATAAGCGGGCCAAGCAAGGGACTGGGGGGGGGGGGGGTTTGGCGGGACCCGGAAAAATCTTCCAACTACATGTTAACTATTAGACATTAAAATACAAATAATCCAAATAACAAAGTAAGTTCATTAAATAACGAAATTATAAAGACAAATAAAATTCTCTAGTGCAAACGTAAATAGAAAATAATCAAAATTCAATTCTGCATATGAACGAACATTCAAAGCAGGCAAGGAAGAATACGCAACAACTGCCTCAAAACATAGCAATCACAATATGGGAAGGGTCGATTCTATTTACTTTACTGACCACTCAGTTCTCCTAAGGAACAGCTTTCCCACACAGTAAGACTACAGTCTACATATACATGTGTATGTAAATGAGGACAAACAAGCCGTGCCGTTTTTTCTCTAAAGTGTCCCTACTATATAAAAATTTCTAGGTTTAATGTTGATCTAGAAAAATCAGCTAAAAAATTATTTTTCTCTTCCTCATTTGCTGGTTTTTTTCCCCATCCTCCAAGTAACAAATTGATGGTTCATTTGAACCTTAAACTTCATGGCTTAGAAATACAAATGCCAAAGTGTCTACTATAGCATTATCAAAATGCTGATAATTTCTGAAGATGGGTGACAGATATATGGCCGTTCATCATCTCTCTATCTTTAACGCATGTTTTTAAGTCTGTAGTAACACTAAATTTTATAAAGTTTTAAGGTCTATCGAGTGTCTTACAAATATCTTTCACTCTAAAATTCAATAAAGAACATCAACACAACAGTAAGGCATGCATCGAAAACAGTGTTCTAATTACACCAATAATTATCTATCAACACACACACACACACACACACACACACACTAGGCCTATCTGCTGGAAAGTTACTGGGAAACCGAACACAATGTGAGAAAGGCTATGTCTTATTTGAACATGTTATACAGCTGGGTTTTTTGTTTTTTTTTTTTTAAATCTTGTTCTTAAACCTGGAAGCAATAAAGACCCTGGTATAGTAGTTTGCAAAATTGTAAAGTACACAAAGCAAGGTGTCAGAGATAGATCAACTTGTTTCTTATATTGGGGATGGTATGGAAAACAAAAAATTCCGTTTTTAAAAAGGCCTTACCTGCTTTCTAAGGTATCAAAAGCCCACTGCTTCAGTTCACCACCCACAGTCTACAGTTCATCGGCAGCCTACAACAGCTACAGGAGTTTTCTGATATGTAATCACTAACAGTGTCAGGAACTAAATTCCGAACTTCAGACTATTTGTCCCGTTCTTTAAATCAATGAACTATCTCATATATAAGATACAGGAAAGAACAAGACTGTTACAATACCGTCTTCGGAATAAGGTAATTACTAGACAAGGCCATCTCTGAGATTGCTTTCCAGATCTAAAATTCATATTGCACAAATGCCACGTTTAACAGAGATGTCCACTAAAGTGATGAGAGCTCTCAGATACAATAGAACCCTCCACATATTTTCAAGGGGTCCAGAAATATAACTCAAATATGGAAACACACCAATAGTTCAGTCATTAACACATTTCTGCAACTTGTCCATATTTTAATAGCTAACACTAAGACATGAAATGCAGTTCTCGAAGTGCACAGAAGTAATCATACTGGTAAGTGTTTCTGGCTATTAAACATTTTTAGAAAGGACAGTGACCTAGCTGGAAAACCACACTAACTGAAGATGTGCTAAGCTAATGACCGTCCCACAGAGAACCACATACATCACCATTCTAAGTTTAAAGTCACAGAGAAGCATCATGCATTAGCGCAGTGGTCACAAACATAAAAAGTTTGAACTCCCACCTATTAAAGCTTGAAAGAGGTTGCTCTGAAATATGTTAATAACCCGCTCTATGGAACTTCTGAGCTGTCTGTCTTCAGTCTGGCTTAGTTTCGATCGATATTCTTCCAACAGATGCAATGCTCTCTGAGTATCTGCAAAGACAAGGATGGTTAACATTTCACAGATGTATTGTGTCTGTGTGCATCCGCATACATATATACAGGAAAGTGGCATGTGCTCCATCTACAAGACATCTGAGAGGTTCCCTCAAAGTCCCTCCAAGTCAACCACTATCGTCACTCCATTCATGTTCCTATTCCCTACTAACACAAATATTGTGAAGGCTTTTATATCACAGGAGAGAAAGATGAGCAGTCTGTGGTTAATTGTGGACTGAGCAACTTAGTTTTACACTGCTTAATAAACAAGAAAAAATTACAATTTGTCGCTTTAGCCCAAATTTTAAGCATTTCTAAGCGTCAGTCCTTAGTATCCCCCAGTTGCTCACAAACTAGTGTTGAGTAAGAATGACAAAGTGAAATTCTGAAGCAATAAAGTTTTTAAAAAGACGTGGTAGGGTACTGATTGCTTCTGTAACCACCGGAGATGTCAAGAAGGTGAGTTGAACGAACTTCTGTGTTTCCACCTTCTGAAAATGATGTGACGCTTAGATACCATAGGCAATCAAGGTGAGACTGCCCGTACATCAGTTACAGAAACCTGTTAAAAACAGTCATCACAACACTGATAGATGTTTCAGCGAGTGACAGCCACAAAAAAAAAATTCTCACCTTGCTTCCGGACCGGCATTTTTCTCCAGAATCAGGAAGGCGGCACACACACCTTTAAAAACACAAAACAGGAAGGAAAACTTGAACTAAAGCAAACAGAACCGTGGATCCAATAGTAACGCCCCCCCCAACCCCCCCACCTCCCCCAACTTTCGACTAGGAAACACTCCAACCTTGGGGTGAGTGCTCACCTTCCAAAGTTTTCCCAAGTGAAAAGCCAGAGCTTTACTTAGAGCCCAGGCGTGTCAGCCACGGCAGAAAGCTGCTCCCCGGGGCTCAGGATCCCCCACCCCGGCACCCCGGCACCCCGCCACGGATCAAGAGCGGACCCAAGCCCGCTTCGGAATGTCGCTCCGAAGCTTCTTTCCCCGCTCCGCAAAGCGCACCTGAAGACGAGGAGCGGGGCCACCGCCACCGCGCCGTGCTCGCCGCGCTCCCCACCTGCTGCCGCCGCCGCCGACGACGACCGACCGGCCGGCCCGCGGAGCAGCCGAGCAGCCGCGCCGCGCAGCGCCCCGTCGAGCGCCCGTGCGGCTCCCCCCGCCCCGCTCGGGCCCCCTCCTCTCTCGCTTGCCTGGCTCCTCGCTCGCCTCCTCCCGGCGACTCCAGCAGGGGCCGGCCCGGCCCGGGCCGCCGCCGCCGCTCGCTCGCTCTCGCGCCGCTCTCCGCGCCGCCCTCGCGCCGCTCATGCACCTCTCGGCGGCCCCCACACCTGCGGCGCCGCCGCCGCCGCCGCCAAGTTGCCGCGAGCGGCGAGCGCGGGCGCCCCGGTGCGCTCGGGCCGGACGCGGAGCAGCTCCCTGGCCCGGCCCGCTCCACGTACCCCGCCCCGCCCCGGCTCGAGCTCAGCCGAGGGGGTGAGGGGACGGGGAGGGGAGGAGCTCCCGTCGGCAGCCGCACCCCCCCCTCTCCCTCCACGCGCCGCTGCCTCGGCCGCCGCCGCCGCCGCCTGGCCCGCTCGCCGCGGCCCGCCGCCCCGCTCGCCCCGCTCGCCTCCGGGCCGCCCCACCCCCGGAACCTCGCCTCCTTCCGCGGTCCCCCCCAGTCGCTCTCCCCCTAAACTTTCCGCCAAGATGGCGGCCCTGGAGCTGGCCGGGGCGCGCGCCCACGTGACTGCCTTTCCCCGGGCGCTCTCAGCCAATGAGAAGTGAGGAGGCGGCTCGCTCCGAGCCCGGGGCTCCGGGCGCTGCTACCTTGGGGCTGGGCAAGGGAGGAGGGCCGGGAGGGGAGGGCGCCGGAGAAGTGCGAGGGAGACCCGCCGGCATCCAGAGGGGAGCGCGCCTGGCAGAGAGGAGCCCCCGTCCGAGTGGCCCCGAGGACAAAGGAGCGCACACCCGCGCTCTACAGGTGGGCTGGAGTGGCGTCGGGACGGCCCGCCGCCGGGAACTGGCGTGCGCCAGCCCCGGGGATGCTGGAGGCGTCGGGGAGGAGAGCCGTGGCCTCACCTGCGCCGGATCCAGGACGCCGACTCCAGACGCCCCTGAACCCCGCGGCACACGTGCCGGCCAACTTCAAGGTTCTTGCCCGGCACGCCCGGGGTGGATCCCCAACCAGGAGAAACGAATTTGAGCCGACTGCGCCGCCACCCACGTCTAGGGGGCGGAGGAAGAAGGGACTTGGGAGGGGCAGGGGTCGTCCACGTCTTCTTCCACTTTGTGCTGGTTTTCTAAAAATGCCTCGCGTCTCAGAGGTTTGAGGAGCTTCATTGAGGACGAGGTGTAGGTCACACGGTGATGGACGGACTGATTGGCTGAAAGTTTGAGGGTGTCAGAGGACTTTTAGGTCTTAGTGGTTAACTCCTAGCATGAGCGCGCTGAAGGGTGAAATGAGGGTCCCTCATTCATTTTTCTCATTCATTCATTCACTTGTGTCCCGCCCAGTGATGCTCCCAGGTGTTACTCATATTATGGCTGTCCCTTTAAGAACTCACAGCGAGCTGCTCCTAACCCTCACACCTGCTTTAAATTTCTAACACTTCAGAGCCCAGCAAACAGCCCCAAAGAGTTGAGCCAGAAGTTTGAGCAAGTTCTCCGAGTCACTGCCCAGGTCTTTGAGCTGCTTCTGAGTAACAGGGACTTTTCTGCTCCATAGCCCTGGAAAAAAATTTCCCCAAAGCCGTCAGAAGTTACTGAGGTGGAACCAGAAATCCAGAGATTGGAGTAAGGCTGGATCAGCGAGATGGTTCACCTGGTTAAGGTTCTTGCTTCTGATCCCGAGGACCTGAATTTCATCCCTGAGACCCACATGGTGGAAGGAGAGAACCTCCTACAAGTTGTCCTCTGAGCTCCACGCACATACACAGAGCCAATCAGTAAATGTTCTGTAATTCAAAAGGGAAAATGAGGTTTTTCAATAAACCTGACAGCCTTTCAGCGAGACTCTGTCCTTGACCAATGGAAAAGTCTGAGAAGGAACCTTGTACCGTAACCGTAACTCGGAGGTATGCTGACGGCTGGGTTTTGCTTTTGGATTTTCCCTTAGACTCCTAACTTACAAGAACCTTGGGACTTTAGAGCTCACGTAGGTCGGCTTTCAATTCAGAAAGGGAAGAAAACACTCCCCATGCCACCTAAGTTGCCCAGTGGCCACAGTGCACAGCTCAGCCTTCCTAGCTCCAGCCCAGGGCACTTGACACGGATTCCAGACAAGCATGTCGGCAGCGTTGGTCATTAGGCACGCTGGGATCTTGAGCAACAGTAAAAGCCACATTGCAGAGAGGAAATGGGTCCAGAGAGCAAATGCGGATGGCTCCTGAAAGAAAAGGATCTTAATAGATGAGTGGGGGTGATTGAACAGCGCAAATGTCTGATGGCTTCATATTATTGTCAAGACTTCACTGACACGCTGCCAGTGTGATGACTCCAGTAAGGAACCATTCTTAACCTCCATGTCTCTGGTCCCCATAGAACCATCCTAAAAATAGAATTTCTCCAGAATTTGGGATGGAGGGAAATTTGTCCTCTTCCTTGCTGTTGACTCTGTTCATGTATGTTCAGTTGCTGGGAAATGTAATGGAGATAGAAATAGCAAGGTCCAAAGTTGTGCTTTCAAGGACCCAAAGCCCTGCAGCAGATGGATAAAGTTCAGTGATTTCTGGCCAGGGGACCCTGAAGAGTAAAATCCAAATGTGTGTTGGTCCTTAGTGTCATCCTAATCCTTCCCTAAAAACCGAGAGAAAGGCGCAATGATAAAGGGCACATTGCGATCCTCAGCGGCACCCCGAGATTATTGTCAGCAATGTCCAAAGCCAGGAATGAACCCAGTACTTACACTACTTGAGGGGTTGGGACAGATCCAGATCTACTCTGAGGGGACTTTACTGTTATTCTTCATTTCTGTCCCTCTGTGTGAATTATTTAGGGCTATAGAACAAGTTCCTTGAAGTTTAGGAACTTAAAAGAACAATAAATAATACCACAGCCTCTATGGGGCAGGAATTTAGGGGCTGACTCTGGTTCAGGACCTCTAGAAGTTGCTGTCATCTGAAGACTTAACTGGGTCCAAGGAGGTTTTATAGGGGGTCTGTGAGGGGGTTGAGAAAGGGTCTCACTATGTAACCCTGACTGGCTTGGAACTCTTGATGAAGACCAGGATGGCTAGCAAACTTGCTGGAATGCTTTGGGTTTTCAGTCCCCAAGTGCTGGGATTGTAGGTGTATACTACCAGACCCCAACACGGGGCTCTTTCGGCATGACTAATTCCCATGGCTATGAGCAAGAGGCTTCAGTGTCTCGTCATGAAAACCTGTCTGCACCACTGCTGGAGTGTCTTCATAACAGTGATTGACTTCCCCCAGAACATGGGGATCTAGGAAGGCAAAGCAGAAACCATAGTATTTTTCATGCCCCGGTCTCAGGAGAAACACTGGTTTTGATCCATTCTGGTTACTTAGAAGTAGCTAATTTATAAACAAGAGTCTTATCACAGCACTAGGGGATTTGACATGTAATGACAAACGCATTCCTCTAAATCAGCGGTCCTCAACCTTCCTGGTGCTGTAACTCTTTAATACAGTTCCTCATGTTGTGACCCCCCCAGCCATAAAATTGTTTTCGTTGCTACTTCCTAACTGTTATTTGTGCCACTGTTAGGAATGGTAACGTAAACATCTGTGTTTTCTGATGGTCTTAGGTGACCCTGGGAAAGGGTCGTTTGACTCTCCGACTGGGTTGCCATCCACAGGTAGAGAACTGCTTCTGTAAATGGTGTCCTTTTTTTTCTACACCTTTGTGGAAAGGGAGATAAGCAGGCTCCCTTAGGCCTCTTTAATGAGGACAGAAATCCATTCATCAGGACTGATATCTCCTCCCAAAGGTAGGTGTTCAAGAACCTGGGTACAGGAAGTAAGAAGTGTCAAGAACCTTGCCAGAAGCCGGCTACCATATCACAGCATTCAAAGCAGGGCTGTCTGTAGGTTTCCAAATTACTTTTATTGTTACAAACTCTTCCTTACGTCATGCACTTAAATGCATAGGGCCCAAGGTATAATCTGTCTACTTTAACAACCTCCTCACTAAAAATACACATGCACATGTATACCCACAAACACTCAAATAAAAGAAGTTCAATCTGACCACAAAATTTTCAAGTTAACCTTTCTGTTGACTAGTTTAGAAGCCTTAGACATCAAAGGACCACAGGGAAAGGCAAACTTCCCGTTCTTTCACTGCTATGGCAGAAGTGTGATCAGAAAGAATGTTACCTTTTAAGTTCAAGCCTTCTTTCCCAGCCACCCTTTTCCCTAGGCTACCTTTGCAGCTCAGCATCTAGCTTTCTCTCCCCACCCCGAGCTCCCAGCCTGTCCTCTGCAGAGCTGTACAGATCCTGCCAGACTCTACGGCAGAGTTAGGGCTCCGGCCAGCGAGTAGCAATCCACAGGCTGTGCCAGGACAGTCACAAACAGGAAAGGAAGTGATGCTGTCAGGAAGGCTTGTGTCAGCTTACATTGTGAGAAGAATAGTGTGAGGGGTAGTAAAGGTGGCCGAAGGTAGTGTCACAAGCTCACTAAGCCAGAAGCATGGATAGACACTTCGACCTTTCCACAGTGTCAGAATGTATTGAATAATAATAAATTCACAAGGTTCAGCCGTTTTCGATGGCGGCAGTGTGTCTGTCATGTGATGGTACCTGCCCAGAGTGATGATGTAGCTTCTTTTATTCCAATCTTAGTTACTAATGCTAACATATCTCATCATACACAATAAATATATCTGTATATCTATATGCATATATGTAGATTTCATACAGAGTGGCTGCAAATTAAAGAGGCTACAGCAGAGTTCAAAAGGTTTCAGAAGTGGGCTGAGGAAGAATCTGGAATTGATAAGATAATGAACCAGACTAGTGCCAGGAGGGAGCTGCAGGGATCAGGCTTGGGAGCAAAGCTGCAAAGTTCAGTCACTAAGTACGAGTCAGGAGCAGGAAAGCAAAAGTCGGGTCCAAAAGGACAAACCGATGGACGGGCAGGCAGTCCAGAAGTCTGCATTGACAGCAGAGAACTGAGCTGGGTCAAAGCTCCAGGAGTCAGGGAGCCCTCTCTCTGAGGCTCCCTCCTCCTCCACTATCCCACCTCCCCCCCCCCACACCACTTCTTAATCCTCTCTTATCTCTATACACACACACACACACACACACACACACACACACACACACTCACACCAGATATCAGATGATAGGTTGCTGTGTGGTATCCATCACTTCATGCGTGATATACCTTTCCTAGGCCTGGCATGTCTGATACATTTTTGAACCTGGTTTCCCTGGTAGAGTTTTAATATGCCCGTATGACTCTACAGTCTGGGTTTATTCCTATCAACTTATAGGGTGGCTCCTTTCTACTCCAAGGAAGAAATCACTTATCAGTTTTGGGTGGGGGTGATAGAGGGTACAGTTTCTGAGTCCACACAAGGGTTTCTTCAGTCATCCTATTCAAAATGGAGCCGGACATGGTGTTGCATGCCCTTAATCATAGCATGCCAGAGCAAGAAGCAGATAGAGCTCTGAGTTTGAGACCAGCTAGGAACCTTGCTGATAGGGCTAAACATAGTGAGACCCTGTCAAAAAATAAAAATAAAAAAAAAAAATGGAGTCTCTTGGGGTAGGCAGGGCCTGAAGAACCAGTGTCCTCTGCAATGTAGAGTGACTGAGAGTAGCGTGTAGCCTTATCTCAACTGATGTTAGGACTGCCATGAAAGCCAGGGAGGCATATCTTAGTAGAATACTTTAAGAGGGACTAAGAAAACCAGGGTCTACAAAAAAGAGTGTAACCAGAACAATAGTGTTCCTGCAACCTTATTTCAGAGAAGCAATTATTCCATCGAGGGCCATTTCCCTGAGGAAAGAGAGCTCCAGGGAGCTTGACTTGGGTCTTCAAGCAGACTTTTTCTATGTGTTCATGGGACAGAAATTCAACCCGTGGATGAAAGGTATGTGGATACTGCAAGTTGTTCCCTAAGGTGCTTGGTCTAACATTCCAGAATTCCAGAAGGTGCTGGGAATGTCCCAGGAGAAAGTTGCTGAATGCACTCAGCAGGGCCTCCTTCACATAAAGGGCTAGACAGCCTGGACCAGAGACTGAAGCTCTGTGGCCACAGCTGGAAGCCCTTGCAGCTTCAGTCCCTGCTGAAGACTAGAATGCTGTTAGTATCATTTCACTATATCAAGAATCCAGTCTACCCAGTTTAGATGATACCAAGCCTGGCCTCGTTCTCATGGATAATGTTCTAATTTCACTTTTTTAAAATTGTGACAACATACTTGGACCAAAAGAAAAAAGAAAAAGGAAAGAAAGAAAGAAAACTTAGATCTCATAGTTTTTACTGATTTACAGTTTCAGGGAAGCCAGACTCAGGAACTTGAAGGAGCTGGTCACACTCAGATGAAGAGCAGAGAGTGAACACACGCCTGCTCCTTAGTACTCAGTTTGCTCTCTGCACTTACACAATCAGAGCTCCCAGCCCAGGGAAAGGAACCACCCTGGGTCTTGTCACAACTTAAGACAATCTCTCACAGATGTGACCATAGGCCAACCCGATAGAGGCAATCCCTCCCTGAGAATCATTGCTCAGGTGAGTCTAGATTGTATCAAGTTGATGATTAAAATTGATCATCACAGCCGGGTGTGGTGGCGCACGCCTTTGATCCCAGCACTCGGGAGGCAGAAGCAGGGGGAATCTCTGTGAGTTTGAGGCCAGCCTGGCCTGCAAAGCCAGTTTGAGGACAGCCAGGGCTGTTACACATAGAAACCCTGTCTTGAAAAAAAAATTAACCATCACAGAGAATTACCAGAATAAAAAACTACACAGTGAAACCAGTTTCACTTAAAATGTGGACAGTTGCCCATCTCTCCAGTAGGCAATCCAGGCATCAAACTCAGACTTTTTAAATGGGGAATCACCCAGCTTCTGTATATTGTTGCACACTCTTGGATTCGATATTAGCCTGTATCCCTTAAACTGGGACAGAACTTCTTATACTGTTGAAAGGTAGACTTACTTTAGTCTCAAAGCAACCTAAGAATCGTGGTTATGCTCTCCCACTTTGCAGAGGAGGGTACCAAGGAAGAAAGGAGTTATTTTAGGGCACCACAGCTGGGTTACAGTGGGACCAGGCATCAGTTGTTTTTCATGAGTCTACATTGCCTCGCTTCCGCTTGACCTCTCCATAAGTTAAAAGCAAAACCAAAAAGTGTATGTATAGGTATGGAGGAGAGGGGTAGTATACACAACTAAAGGGGAACAGAGATGGGTAGAAAGACAGAGAAACTGGAGGTGAGGAAAACAGACTGAGAAACTTAGCTCAAATAAGACACATGGCACTCGGCAGAGGCAGGTGAATCTGAGTTTGAGGCCACACAGCAAGCTTCAGGCCAGCTGGAGCTACACAGTGAGACCCTGTCTCAAAAAAACAAAAAGCAACCAAATAAACAAAACAACAAAAACAGGAGATAGGCTAGTCTGTTGTGTATTTCTGTCTCAATGCCGTCAACAGTGGAGACAATTTTGATGCAACAAAATGGGAACATTGCCTCTCACCTCAAAGAAATAAACCTGGTTATGTGCTATGACTAAATGAGTTAGGGCTTTGCTGTTTTGTTTTTTCTTTTTTTATATAATTTATTTAAATTTATTTTATGTGGGTTGGTATGAAGGTGTCAGGTCCCCTGGAACTAGAGTTACAGACAGTTGTGAGCTGTCATGTGGTCTCTGGGAATTGAACCCGGGTCCCCCGGAAGAGCAACCAGTGCTCTTAACCACTGAGCCATCTCTCCAGCCCCTTGTTTTGTTTTGTCTGTCTGTGGACCAAACTCAGGGTCTTGCACTTGCTGCTAGCAAACGCTCTACCCCTGAGCTAAATCCCCAACCCCTTGTTTTGTTTTGTTTTGTTTTGTTTTTTTCAAGGCAAATGTTTATTTTTAAAATATCCTGGGGCTGCAGAGATGGCTCAGTGCACTAAGAACACTGGCAGCTCTTCCAGAGGACCCAGATTGGATTCTCAGCATCCACATGATGACTCACAACTGTAACTCCAGTTCCAGTTCCAGGGGATCCAGCAACCTCTTCTGGCCTCTGTGGGCACCAGACACACAGATGGTAAACAGGCATACATTCAAGCAAAGCACCTGCACATGTTTACAAAGTAAAAGTAAATAAGGAGAACACCGTATAGTTTCTTCTTCCGTTTTCCTGGGAGGCATCCTTGAGTATAGTTGTGAGGTTTTTCTAGATCCTGAGATGTTCAACTTGATGAAGCCCTTAGGTACCACCCGGGCCCATCCTTTGTTTGACAGGCAGGCCTTGTAAATCCAGGAGAGCTCCCAGTCAGCATTGCACACAGTTACCAAAGGACTTTCCTGGGTAGCAGAAAGCTGTTAGCATTTCCGAGTAATCAGTCTTGGGCTGCCGAGATTCAGCTGTTTTCTAATGGTGCATCTCTTAGTTTAGGCAAGTTGGACTTCAGCTGTGAAAGAACTCTTCATATTGAAAGAACTGCAGGTCTCATACTGGAGCCCTCAGGGTCAGACTAAAATCTCCTTCCTCGAGAAGGCCTCCTCACCCCACTCTTTGCCAAGAGGATTAGCAGTGTCTCTTCCAGGAAGGCTCTGTGTAAGGCTCCTCAATCAGATTATCTTTTTATAGTCAGAGAATACAGACTTAATTGAAATTTGAATAAATGTTATTAGACCGTTATGAAGTTATTTGTATTTTGTTTCTGATATGGGGCATAACAGAATTCAGATAAACCAAAAGAAGTTAAAAGATTTTTCATAATGGAATGTGGACTGAACCATGTGACAGAACATTTTTGGGATGGAAGACAGTCAGAGCTTTCTAAAAAACAGTTTCCCGTGGCAGCCTCTCATCTGGGAAAGTGGCACTCATGAGAGCTATAATTTTCCTGGTTTTCATTTTAAATAACTTTATTAGTCCTTGTCATTTTACACTCATAAGGACAGGAAAGACAGCAAATCAATTAATCTTACTTGCTATTTAAACTTCCTTTGAATGTATATTCATTTCTTTCCAAAATAATTATACCAACTGAGATATTTGTAATTAAAATATCCTCTACTTTTTATAAATAAGTCAAGCCACAGTTGAAATAAAGAAAAGAAAAAAAAAACCTTTTCAGAAATTCTTTCAAAACATCATGGCAGAGGCAGAGGCAGGCAAATCTCTGTGAGTTCGAGGCCAGCCTGGTCTACAGAGTGAGTTTCGGGACAGCCAGGGCTACACAGAGAAACCCTGTCTCAAAAAAAAAAAAAATGCAAAGTAGATGAAATATTGGTAACTTTATGTGTCTAGGTTAGGAGTTGAAAGAATAAAAATTGCAGTTTAAAAAAAAAGTAGTAGAGAAGAATTATACACACACACTCATACATACACACACACTCATACACATGCACAAAGGGTGTGTGTGTGGATTTCTCTCATTTTATGATGGGGTTATAAAAATATCCCCCAGCTGCATTCAAATACTTCTGTTACTGAACATAGCTTGGTCTAATTAAACACAAAGCCTATTTTATAGTAAAGGGTTGAATGTCTCATAATTTATTGAATATCCACCTCCAGAAAAATAACAACAACACTATGAGCGATTTATCCTCTTAACGGCATGGCTGACCAGAAGCTACAGCAGTACAATTAAAATTGTATTGTATTGCAGGCGTATTACTGAGTTAGGGGAAAATGAAAATTCAAAATACATATGCTGCCTTTATCTTATAGTGAAATTGCAACAAAAAAAAGCATTAAATCATAAATTTACTGTGTGCTACACACGCCATGTGTGATAAATGCAAAATGGTCTATTCTATTCTGAGTACTTTTGTGAAGATTTGAAATATTTCTTAATTAAATGTTTAAGCCTAGAAAAGTCAGGTAGTTGTGGGAATAACAGCCCCAAATTCCAAGGAAGTTGGGGGAATTTAGAGTTTGTTGAGGTGAGGGCTGAAAGCAAGGAAATGGTGGAACATCTATGTAAAGAAAAGCAAGATGCCCATGTTCCCACTGATTCAGGTGACACCCTCCACTTCCTCCAAAGACAGAAGCTTGACCTAGTTCAGATCTCAGAACCTATGTAAAGCCAGACACAGGACTAGCACATGTCTGTAATCCCAGTGTCTCTACAGGAGAGATGGGAGACAGAGACAAGAGCATCCCTGGAGAGCAGCCTGATATAAAGCAATAGCAAACTGATGCGATGAAAGGTAAGCATTCCCTCCCTCCCTCCCTCCCCCTCTCTCTGTGGGGGGGGCATCATAACACATACATACAGAGATTAAAATAAAAATTACTATGGCAGTTTAAGAAGCACATATACATATCAATAAAATTCATCCTCTGTTCCCATTCCTCCCATACCCACTAAAAACAGACTCCCTTTCTTTCTTTTTAAATTTTGAGACACTATGGCTGCGTAGCCCAGGCTTAGCCTTGAACGTGCAATTCTCCTGTGTCAGCCTCCCAAGTTCTGGAATTACAGATAATACACCGCCATATTCAACTTAGAGTGGATTTTAATAGATTGGTAAATCCCTTTGAAGGCCACTCCATTTTGAGGTGTTCATGTGGCTGGGGATAAAGAGGCCATTTGAAAAACCGGCTGAGACAGATGATGGTGGCCTGAATATGCACGTGGGCACTGACTAGACCAGATGTGCCAACAGGACTCGGAGCCACCACCTTTCCCTGAATCAGCAAGCCTGGGAAGAGAAACCTCGATTTCCACAGCCGTTGGCTATGAGGAGTCGGCTCGCATCATGGCTGCCTCTTTCCTAATGTATGCCCTGGCTTCTAACTGGAGACAACAGAAAATTAAATATGCCTCCCAAGTACCACCTCCCCTGGGTTGGCATGGCTCTGTCATGCCAACACGGCCGAAGGGAACATACCCGAGGAGCTCCTCTTCTCTTTTTTGTGCTGTGGGGCTTCCCCATTCCCAGCCAGCTTTGCGGCTTCTATGACCGACCGTCAAATGCAAGTGATAGCAGCCCTGGCCCTTGCTAGCACAAGCTCTGCCTGATAATCACCTTGATTTATTCTCATCCAGGTGACCACTGCTTATTTCAATAATGACATTAAAAACTTTCTCAAAAGGGCAAACATGAGAATTAGAACAGAAAGACTGCTTAGTCAGCTCCTTCGATAAACGCCTCATTCTTCGGGTCCTTCGCTTAACTGATATAGATTATGCATCTATTATGAGCCAGACACTAGGATACATTACACTTCTGAAGGATAGTTCAGTTCAAGGAGAAAACCAGGATACCACATAGCTGATACCTTGGCAGATATCTGGCAGTTCAAATCTTGATTCTATGCTTATTATGGTCTATAGCATGGAAAGGATCGACTTCAAACTTCTTCAAAGTTCCCTCGCATGCATGTGAATGAAGATGTCCTCAGTATGACTACAATGTGCCCCAAAGAAAACTGCTAATAGGGGCTGGGGAGATGGCTCAGCAGTGAAGAACATTGGCTGCTCTTCCAGAGGACCCAGGTTTGATTCTCAGCACCGACAAGGAGGCTCACCATGATCCATAACTCCAGTTCCAGATGATCTGATGCCATCTTCTGACCTCCCTGAGCACCAGACATGCACGCGGCACACAGACACACATGCAGACAAAACATCCATACACGTAAGAGAATAAAACAATTTTTAAAAAAGGTTTACTACTAATACCTTTTTATGCCAGTTTATTTTTAAAAGCAGAGACTCCATATCCCTGTAAGTTTGTGACACTATTTTTAGAACCATAATAAAAAAAAGTACATATACTTACTTGTCTAGATTAATACTCTCTCTCCCTCCCCCTCTCTGTTTTTCTGTTTTATATTTAATGTATTGATTCACAGCACAAAGTTTTCATTAATAAACTTGGCAAACAAAGCTCCTGGAAATCTTGCTCCAGGGAATGATATTCTGGGTAAGTTTTTACTAAAGATGACATTTTCATTAGCACCGCTAATGAACTGTACTTATATCTTTGGGGAGTTATGATTTATTAAAAAAATTAAATGTTTGAAAAAATACCAAAATAATTACATCTATTCGTTTTGAATATGATCGCAGTGTTTGCAATAGAAAAATTAGTGACTGTTCCCCGCAGTCATGGTGGCTCTTAAACTCGGCATAATTCTGGAGATTGCCACTGGGAAAGATTGCACCATTGCTCATTAGGTGGATAATGTCATTATAATAGCTTTACTCGGAGACATAAACCAGTTAAATGAAGCACCCAAAACCCAAAGGCAGAAGTTTGTTTGGTGAATCATTCTTGCTCTATGGCAGCTCTATATTGAGCCAGAATGCAGCTCAGGGCTTAATTTGATGAATCTTCCAAGGAGATGCTGCGGGAGGCTAGAGTTCCTATAATTGGTCTCTAGGCTTCGTGATCTCTGTTCACAAAGTTGTCTGTTCACATAGCTTTGCAAGCTAATTGTAAAGAAGCCAGGAGAGAATAAAAACTCATACATAATAAGCATTCAAGAAGACACACACACACACACACACACACACACACACACCACCCCATATTCTCTTACCCCATCTGTGCTTTTGAATCTCTTCTGGCCCTTGTGACCTTATATTGGGAATTTTGGTGCTGCTCTGGCCCAAAGTGCTGGGAAGTTCAGATCAGGTCAAGGGCAAGCCCAGGCCAGGCTGACTCCAAGGTTAGCCTTATTCACATGTTTTTTTTAGGCTGGGCTTAAGGAACATAGCCAGCTTGCTGGAGGTCAGTAAATTAGTTCTTCAAAGTGGAACCCACTGCCATAGTAAGAAAACTACTGCGGGTTATCTCTAGCCCTGAGCAGAGTCTCAGGAAAGGCTGTCTTAGTCAGGGTTTCTCTTGCTGTGAAGAGACACCATGACCACAGCAACTCTTACAAAGAAAACATTTAACTGGGGTGGTGCAGTGGGTAGCTGTTCCAGCTTTGATCTGGAAGTACTACCCCCAGTGAGGTTTCTGGTAACTGTCACGCCTACCTATGACCTGCCCCTGAGGCAGGCCAAGACAGAAACCCTTAAGACCCGAGATCTGGATGTGCCAGCTCTCTTGGTTCCTGGTGATCCTGGATGCTGGATGGTAGACCGAGCAGAGTTCTCCTGAGGACACCACTGGGCTGCACTTCACCTCTCCGGGATCTTATAACCAATCCCTTTACTTGTTGTAAGTTACCCCAAAATAAACCTCCCTTTTAACTACATGGATTTGCCTTAATAAATCCCACAAAAAGGCTGGT